>NC_081348.1:28940616-28945771 GCF_029784015.1 Lycium ferocissimum | reverse complement strand
AATGGGGTTTTTGTTGACAATTTCCCGGCCCCGAACTGGGTGGGAACTATCCAAACCCATACCGAATACTTAATCGAGTGCCCATAGCAAAACACAATCTATTCCATATGGAAATGGAAAGAAAGGAAGCCCATGAGAAATATCAAAGTATGGGGTGTTTTTGGCCAAAGTGTAAGTTTCTAAACCCAAAGGGTAAAAAATTATTCCAAAAACCGTTGATTGTGTTTTCATAAGATATGCCACAAATAGTAAAGCATATCGATTTCTCAAGTTCACAAATCAGAAAATCCTTGACATTCATGTGAATACTTGCATTGAATCCGAGAACGTTGACTCTTTGAAAAACATAAAATCCGTATAAAAGGAATGCGAGTCGTCAACGAAGGATCTAAAATGACTGAAGAAACAAAGGAAATGTTTCTGATGAGGATAATCCAAGACGGAGCAAACGTCAAAGAACATCTACTTTTGACCACGTAATTTCTAACATTTTTGTTGGAAAATGAGCTCGAATCCCTAACGAAGCCATGTCTTCACCGGAAGCTCAATTTTGGAAAGAGGCGATCAATAGTGAGATAGAATCCATAATAACAACCATACTTGGGAATTGGTTGATCTTCCTCCAGGGAACAAACCTTTAGGTTCCAAATGGATTTTCAAACTGAAAAGAGAGCCGATGGCATTATTGATAAATATAAGGCAAGAATAGTCGTCAAGTGGTTTAGACAACGAGAAGGTCTTGATTACCGTGATACATACTCGCCGGTACCGAGGATTACATCTATTCGGTGTTAGTATCCGTCACGCCCCGAACCATGGCTCGGGCGTAACACCGCACTTCCTCGGCCTTGCTTCGTACGTGTCCGAGCGAACCTCATGGTTTGCTTGTCAACATGGGCATCAAAACAATATATCTATATGATGCAATTTAAATAAATAATGAAAATATAATTTATGGAATAAAGTCTGGAATTATCTCATAGCATGAAATATTCATGAAAACGTAATAGTCCGCAAACATGAAAGCATAATCGACTTCCGTGAACTAATATCTCGTCTATGAAACCTCTAAAACAAGTCCGAATACTAACTACCAGGACATGGCCCCGGACTACCATAAACCGCATACTAATATAGACTCCATGTTGAACCCCGAGAGAGCGGGCCTCACCAATAAGCCGATAATCGAGGTGATCCTATCACAAGCAGCAAGCATGTTCCGAAAAATCGGTATCGCACCGTCATGTGCCCCGGCAAAAGGGACGTTAGTATGGTGAATAGTACTAGTATAAAACCCGCCAAATGAAGAACATGGCACAACATAGGTATAGGACATGAACCGAAATCGAATGTAATCTCAACATGAGCATACGAGACGTGAGTAAAGTCTAAAAATGGTAATTCGATGAAAATACATGTATATAAAACTTTGTAACGTGGGGAATGCTATAGTGTAACCGACAACATGATTCGGTACTTGTGCCCTACCAGAGAACACCACACCTTGCCAAGGGATATGAGATTTAAGTAATAATAGCATGTAAGTGATCTGAATCGCATAATGAAGGCTTCCTTGTTGACAACCCTTATCCTACGGCGGCAACGTAGTTTCGTTATCCGAGCCTTCTCGGTTAACTAAGCAATCCCAAAAACATGAACATGATATAGTTGACTAAGAAGTTCATGATTTTCGTGAAATAACTTGTAAATAACTTGTAATCATGATCTCACGAAATGAATTTGTAACATGGTTTCATGAAATAACTTGTAAACATGGTTTCATGAAATAACTTGTCATAGTCTTGCAAACATGTTCTGATTCATTATAATAACAATAGTTCATAATTATATAAGTAATTGTCTTGAAAAAATACGCACGTGACTTGCTACATAAAATCATAAATTTTCATATAACATAATGAGAACACATGAGGAAGAATTCATGATTCATGGATTAAGTCAGTGGTTCCTAATAACCATAATGGAAGATTAGGAATACAATGACGAATATAGATACAAAATTCATGTACATAAATACATAACTACGGGCTACCAATATGTTGGGTTTAATGCCCTAGGTTTGTACTTCATGAATATCAAGAAACTGGAGTACGGGGAAGAACGTAGAGATTCCCACACGTGGATGGAAGTTCTACATACCTTAGTCGCTCCAAAACTTTGAATTAAAGACTTGAGCTTGGAAGAAGATTTCCAAATCTTGAATTCTTGAACCTGAGATGGGTTTTCTTGAAACCCTAGTTTTAGAATGATAATTTCTTGTTTAGATTACGAGGATAAGTGTTAGAATTGAGTTGGAATAATTAGAATAGGCTTACTCATGCTCTTGATGAATAAGAGGGCAGGAAGTCGTTCTAGGGCTTGAAGGAATGAAAAATAATGATTTGAACTAGTATGGACGATATATACTGTCCTGGGAAAATGCAATTTACGTCCAACACCGTGCTGGCTGTATTTTCAGTTTACGGGTCGTAAACTACTATACGGTGTCGTATTTTGCGATATGGACTGCACTGTGTCTCTTCGCAAAATGGCCATAACTCTTTTCACGTATGTCCGTTGACCCCGTAAGATAACAAGTGGAAAGGTATTTTCAATGTTCTACAACTTTCATCAAGGAAGTTTTCTCAAATTCCAAACACGTTTTGAAATAAGGGCCGTAAAGTAAAATATGGTCCGTATTTAACCATATGACCTCAAAATGTCAAATTCCCGTAATGTTCATAAATTCTGGTTTTGGCCACGGCACCGTTCATGGGCGTAAATTGAATACGACCACGTTCATGGGCGTAAACCGCCATATCACAACTGAACGGAGAAAAATCTCAATTCCCAATATCTCTTATCCGATTTTCTAAGTCTAGATCGTGGTCAAAACTTTCATTAAAGGTACGAGGTGTTACAAGATGTCATAGCAACCGTGTACGGCTCCGAAATCCATCAAATGAATGTGAAAACAGCCTTCTTAAATGGAGATTTGGAGGAAGAGATTTACTTGGAACAACCCGAAGGGTTTGTAGCTTCCGGGAAAGATAAAAAGGTGTTTCGACTTGTTAAGTCTCTTTACAGACTAAAATAAGCACCCAAACAGTGGCATGCAAAATTTGACCATACGATGCTGTCAAATGGATTCAAGATAAATGAGTGTGATAAATGTGTCTACATTAAGAACACTCCGAACCACATCGTCATTGTTTGTTTATACGTGGATGACATGTTGATAATGATAACGACATTGCTAACATAAATGCTACAAAACGCATGTTTGCTAGTAAGTTTGATATGAAAGACTTAGAAGTTGCCGATCTAATTTTGGGAATTAAAATCCATAAGACTCCTCAAGGTCTAGCATTGTCTCAATCTCATTATATTGAAAAGGTACTTGAAAAGTTCAAGTATTTGGACTTTAAAGTTGCAAAGACACCAATTGATGTAAACCTTGCTCTTGCTAAGAATAAAGGTGAAAGTCATTCTCAATTGAATTATGCCAGAGTGTTGGGAAGTTTGTTGTATATCATGAATTGTAAGCAACCTGATATTGCATGTGCTATAAGTAAACTAAGTAATCCCGACCAAAATCATTGGCTGGCAATGAAACGAGTTTTTGGGGTATTTGAAACATATTGAAAACTTTTCTTTGCATTATAAATGTGTATTCCAAGTGTATCAAGGATACAAGGATACGCAAATTGATCACCGGATCAACCGAAACAAAATCCACAAGTGGATACATGTTTAAGCCCATTGGTAGAGGAGCAAGCACTCTGAAGTCATCCAAACAAATATGTATCACCCATCTACAATGGAGTCCGAGTTCATAGCTTTAGACAAAGCACGGAAGGTTTCTAATGCCCGAAATTTCTTAGAAGGCATTCCGTTTTGGCTCCAAATTTGCTGGTCTTTGTATGCATACATTGCAATAGCCAAGCGGCAAGTTAGCCGGGAGCGTTACGTGATAACGGAAAGTCTCACATACCAATCGAAGGCATAATATCACAGATGGGGCCTACTCTCTAGTGAATTATCACAATTGATCATGTTAAGTCAAGAAATAATGCATCGGATCCTTACTAACTAAAGTGCCCAACTCAAAGAGGTGGTTGAAAGATCATCGGCGGGAACGGGACTACGTCAGACAAGTCACCGTGGCGGTACCTCTACCTAAAATATCGGAGATCCCAATATCTAGGTTGAAAGAGATCAAACAAAGTCAATACGTACTCTGCTCAACATTGTCAAAATAAACTTTTTTTGGTCCATTCTCGTGATTTAGACAATGTTTAGTACCAGGATAAAGCATTAAGGCTTTTTTAATGGTTTCTAAGTTTGATACGGGTATATCAAATAAAGGCATCTAAAGATGACACATTTAGGAATCACCTATGTAAGTGTGAAGTATGCTCGCATCAAGGAGAATTCTCCAAGGCCAATTCTCTACGCACTTACGAACTGTGCAAGAAACCATGGCCGAAAACGAACAAACAATAAGAACCAAAGATGGTTAAAGGGTTAATTGTGTGACATGTAGTTGTCTAGGTATACATCAAAGCTCGACGGCTCAAAGATATCAAATCTACCGATTGACCGAGATATCCGACATATGTTCACTACGGAAAGCTTCAAAGAGAAATCTACTTATCCAAAGCATCCGCTTTTGCCAATCACATGCTTTTTACGACGTTTTTCATAATATAGGTCATTCCTGTCCATGCTGGGGATTGTTGGGTTTTTTGAGTGTGAACTGGAAAGGAGAAAATAATTCCCTGATAACAATAAAAGGCACCCTTGACTGGGTAATCCTCTCCATCTCACCCTCTATGTCTTTATAAATTTAAAAGGCTTTATTTCATATTTCTGATTTTCCACTTAAAAATCTAAATTTTTCTCCTCTAAACTGTTCTTCTCAGACGGAGCTTCCAACAAATTATAGTGCAGAATGTGATTTGTTGCCGAATTTAAGTCACTCAAGTCATGGGTTCATGGTACCGCTACGCCATCAACAAAATATCCGTTTTATCCTGGGAGTAAGTAATCCATAACCCGGAGTTGAGGGGATTAAATTCTTTAAGGACGATAGTGAATTCGTGGACCGAATTTAGTTTATACATTTTTTTTTTATTATCGTTTTTTCGCCCCA
>NC_081348.1:28911490-28940516 GCF_029784015.1 Lycium ferocissimum | reverse complement strand
ATACCAACTCTAATCATTACTTAACATAAAGGGAAGCTGTGGGTGGATTTGACCTCGCTCTCACCCGTGTACAATCGATAGCTTGAAACGACGGGAAGTGGAAGTATATCCAGTTCCTTCTCCTGTAAGTTTCATGTGAGCGGATAAGATCAAGCGTCCTATCAGTCACGTCGCTCTGACATTAGCCACGTGTCATAACCCGGTTAGCTGAGGCGTCGGTTACGGAATATCAACAGTCTCGGCCTCTCCCTATAAAAGTCAAGCTTTCCCTTTCTTTTTTTACTTTCAGAATTTTCATTTTCCAAAGTTACCATCGTGTCTTTGAATACGCAAACTTTCATATATTTATACATTTAAAATTCCAACACTTCATACCTTCAACAAATCTACCCAGACCTTCAAACCTTCAAACCTCGCTATTTTCAGAACAATGACTAAGTCTTCGAAGGCCAAAACTGGTGAGTCTTCCTCGGCCCCAAAATCAGAATCAAAATTGTCAGATTATATCCCACTCGACTACGTTACGACAAAGATTTTAAGGTCGAGAGGCCTTACAAGGGGATCGGGGTGTTGAAATATCGGACTCATATATGCGTAATTCCCCAGATAAACTCGAACGAGGTCAGGGGCGTGGTTAGGAAGACAAAGAGGTCATTATTCTCGAGAGCATCAAGCCATCACGACCCGTGTGTGTGGGGGGGGGGGGGGGGGGGGGCGTACGGCGTTTACATACCCCTTCACATTTGGTCCACCGATTTGGCAATCGTGGACTTTTGAAGAAGGTACGAGGATCTGTCTCGGTCGGATCCACCCTCATTTTGGAGGATTGTTACAACTCCTCCGTTATTTTACGAATAACGTGAACGAACCTTTCACAATCAACCACCTCCTCCGGTTGTATAGTCCACCGAGTATTTCGGGGTGGTATGGCTCATCGCGACGAGCAAGGAAAGCTCCCCTACTGTGACTTGATGAAGATAGGGACCGAGGTTGGCGGGGAAGATTCGTCCGGTGAGGACCGAGGATCTCATCCCCGCCAATAGGATCTTAGTTTCGAGAAGTGGAACCCCAACCGTAAGTGAAACATATTTTTAGACAGCCAAGTGGCACCTCTGATGTTCCATCCGTGATAATTTTATCTTTGTTTATATGTTTGCAGCAATTCCCCTAACCCTTAACGCGGTCGCTAACTTGGAGGAATGGTTCGGAAAAATTTGATCGGCTTATTTACGCCGAACGTAACTGGCGTTTATTATCCAAGGGTAGATGGGAGGCCGAGAATCTTGGTGAGTCTCTGACCGAGGTGTTGTTCTACCTCATTTCATATTATGCCATAATCGTTTAGTTATTTCGTTCTTTCTATTTTGCAGGCCTTTCAAAAGCCACCAAGGTCTGAAGGCAGGATGAGGAAGAGGCTTCGGGAGATGAAGCCGATGTTGAGGCCACGTGGGGAAAATTGTCATGCCCGAGCCATGGTGCGGGTGTGCAACACGGCACTCGGGCCTTGCTTGCGTGTACGAGCGAACCTCGTGGCCCTTGCTTTCAAAATGGGCATCAAAATAACATAATCTATATGATGCAATTTAAATGAATCATGAAAACATAATTGCGGAATAAAGTCTTGAATAATCTCGTATGGCATGACATATCATGAAAACGTAATAGTACGCAAACATAAAAGCACGATTGACTCCGTGTACTAACATCGTCTATGAAACCTCTAAAACATATACGAATACTAAAGCCGGGACATGGCCGGACTACCATAACCGAATACTAGTGCGGACTCCGTGTTGAACCCCGAGAGAAGTGGGGCTCGCGATAAGGCCCCGATGCCGAGGTGATCTCGCGTAGGTGTATGCTACGAAAATCGGTGTACCGCGTGAAGTGCGGGCCCCCGAGCAAAAAAGGGTCGTTAGTACATGGTGAATAGTACTAGTATGTAAAAGCTTTCTTGAAATGAAGAACATGGCACAATATAGGTATAGGACATGAGCGAAACCGAATATAACTCTTTGAACATGAGCATGAGTAAAGTTTGAAAACGATAAACCAATGGAAATACATGTATATATATAACGTTTATAATGTGGGGAATGCTATAGTATAACAAACAACATGATGCGGTACTTGCGCCCTGATGAGAACACTCACGCCTTACCGGGGATATGAGATTTAAATAATAATAAGCATGTAAGGATCAATGCATAATGAAGGTATTGCCCTTATTGACAACTCTTATCCTACGGTGGCTACGTAGTTTCGGGCTTTGCGAGAGCCTCTCGGTTAACTAAGCAAATCCCAAAACATGTGAATTATCATGATAGCTTGTAAGATCATGGTTTCATGAGATACTTGTCATAGTCTTGCAAACATGTTCTTGATTCATGAAGAATAATAATAATAATAATAATAATAATAATAATAATAATAATAATAATAATAATAATAATAATAATAATAATAATAATCATAAATACATATATAATTAACTTGAAAACATGCTTGTAACTTGCTAGATAAAATCACGAAGCTTCATATAAACATAATGAGAACACGTGAGGAAGAATTCATGATTCGTGATTAAGCTAGGGTTCTAATAACCGTAATGGAAGATTAGGAATACAATAACGAATATAGATACAAACTTCATGTTCATAAATACATAAATATGGCTACCAATATATTGGGTTTAATGCCCTAGGATTTGAACTTCATGGATATCAAGAAACGGAGCGTGGGGAAGAACATAGAGATTCCCACACATGGATAGAAGTTCTACATACCTTAATCGCTCCAAAACTTGAATTAAGGACTTGAATTTTGAAGAAGAACTTCAAAAGCTAGAATCTTGAACTTTATGTGGGTTTTCTTGAAAACCCTAGGTTAGGAATGATGAATTCTTGACTAGTAATCATGGGTACATGTTAGAATTAACTTGGAATGACTTAGAATGGCTTACCTTAAAGTATCTTGAGTTTGGGAGAGAAGAATTTCGTCCTTAGGATTTGGGAGAATGAAAAATGGGAACAAAATAAGACCATACCCATTCTAAACGAGTTTTTACGCAAAAACGGGCAATGTACGTCTAGGATGTACGGCCGTACTTAATCGTCAAATACTCCTTGGGCGTACATTGGGTGAAATTTCCAGTAAAGATTCAGCTCTGCCACCTTTCAGTAAAATGACTATAACTCTTTGTACGGATGTTTGTTTGAGCTCCACAATATACCGTTGGAAAGGTATTTCAATTATCTACAAATTTCAAGAAATAAATCTTCTCAAATTACTAACGTAAATTCTCGAAAACTGGCCATGAATGAAGATTCAGCTCTGCACCTTCAATAAAATGGCCATAACTCTTTGTACGGATGTCCGTTTGATCTCCCAATATATCATTGGAAAGGTATTTCAATCATATACAACTTTTAAGAAGAAGTTTCTCAGTACTAACGTACGTTCTCAAAAAATTGGCAATGAATGAAGATTATCTCGGATTTTTGATTTAGAAGGCCTTAAGGATTTTACTTTTTGGTTTGACTTCAAAACGACTATTTATACTTTGAAATCATCTCGAAGGATTCATATAACTAACATGTCATTATAATATCAATATTACCCATTAGGACCTAACTCGAACTTGCAGGATGTTACCAGTGTGGTTTAGTATGAGAGTACGAGGTGTTACAGAAATCTTCTAAGCCCCCTACCCTTTCACAATCCGGGGTCAAGGCCACAGAGGAAGAGAGCAGTGAGAAGAAAAGACGGTCCTCTGAGTCTTTCGGTGCTCCTTTCGAGGGCAGAAAGAAGCCGAAGTTCACCCTTAATGAGGCTTCAAAAGGAGATACGGGAGCCGGGGTTCTGGACCCTAAGGTGATTGACCAACTCAAGAATCACTCCGATGATGAAGGTGTCGTGTTAGTCAGACACCGGACTTCTGAGGAAAATGCCAATCAAGAGCTGAAAAGCTCGACAGAAATCATTCCACCATTGGTGAAACGTACAAACTAAGAGCTGTCAGGATCAAAAAATAGTGCCCTGAAACTGGTGGGTTTGGAAACCATCGGGTCCAGAGCGAGGGTCCTCGAAGAGGTTGTCACCGAGCCTTCATTCATTCAATGAATGGAGAAGAAGATAGCCGTAGCTGCCAGATCGAGGGCGATGCCTACTGCCTCGGGCTCGAAGGTACCTTGCATTCCACCTTTATATGGTATAGGTTTCGTCCTTCCCATACAAGTTGTGACTTCAGCTGAGACCATTATTTGCATACAGGACTCGCCGCCTCGATTAATGGCCGCTCAATCGAGAGGCTCAAAGGCAAGAGCAAAATGACATGGGATGCGTGATGTCGAAAAGATGGCTGGTCATTTGCACGATAAGGATCTTTGCCATGGTCGAGGACGACTCAGGGTTCGGCCATCTACCCATTCTTGTAGCCAATCGATTTAGGGTTAACTCCGGTCCCCGATTAGAGAATTTTTTTGGCCCCGAGCGTAAAAAGGCGGGTCTCGTTTATAGTACCAGCCGATATGAACATGCTGTCCGGGCCGGTCGGGGTGGCCAGCTATCTGTTCCCTTTCGTGATCGCGGAGTATCGAAAGAAGATGAGTGAGGTCAACGCCTCCTGCCTTTTTAACGAGGCCCAGCAGGCCTTAAACCGGTACATCTTCCTCTTTCGTTTTTATACTTAAATTTATTTTCCTTTTTAACGAGGCCCAACAGGCCTTAAATCGGGTACACGCTCTGTGCTTCATCATGAAAGCTTCCATCGACTGATGATGGAGGTGGACCGTCTTAATGCTCAGCTCGCGAAGCAAACTCGAGAGATGGAATCGCTCGGGAAGCTCTATGAGCAAAACCTGGAGTTTATCTCGAGCTTACCCTACCCTTCCACTCTTCAGTTCGAATTGGAGAAGGCCAGAAATGAGACCATCGAGGTCAAACGAGAGCATGACCTCCTAGCAGAGAAGGTAAGCATTTTTGAAGTTCATAATAAGCGGTTAATAGCTGATGCTAACGCATCCCCTTCTCTGGCCCGGGAGTTTGTGTCCCAGATCGACCAGTTTCGGTTTGAGCTCAACGAGATTAAGCCCGAGCTCGAGGCCTTCAAGAGCAAAATGGATGGCGTTGCCTCTGAGCAAGATGTTCTCAAGGAAAACTTGGCATGGGCTAAGGATCAGCTTCGTGTGATGACGGAGAAGGCTGATGATAGGTCGAAGTTAATTACTGAGCTTTGATTGAAACTTGCCTTTGACGAGACGGAGCGGGACAATCTTGGCCGTGATAATGTCGATCTGCTGGCTAAATACAATGAATCACTGGGCCAAATCTCAAGTTTTGATGGAATGTTGGCTCAGTACAAAGCCGATTTAATCGCGGCCGAGAGAATGAGCGACAACCGGGCTGAGTATATGCGGTGTCTATCCTGAAGGGAGACTTTATAAGAAACTCATGCTATCGGGGTGGATTTATCGGGCCAGATCGAAGAGACCCAAAGGCTCGAGGCAGAGGCGAAGGCCAGGTACAATCCTGAGAGGTCGGATAGTGACCTCGAATCAGATGAGGGCGATGTCGAAGGCTCAGGTGAAGATCAGGCTTAGGAGCCTTAGATTTCTTTTTACTTTTGAAACTCAAGGCCGTTATCTGAGCCTTTATAAACCTTTGACATATATATAAGAAAGCTTTTGCCCGGTTTATTCACCATTTTTTATTGCGTTATATTCTTTATGTTCTGTGCTTACGGATTAGAATAATCATTGACTTGGTTTAGTACTTGTCCGATTTGCACTATTACCTTAGTACCGAATTTTAGAGATGATACCGAGGTTATTTATTAACCGTTAACAAGTGAACAAACATGTGGCATGCAAAAGGCCTTATTTTTTGATTTGCGAACTTAGACGTCTCTGAATCGCATTGTGTGATCGAGTTGGAATCTCAATAGCTTCGGACCTCATTTTGACCTTAGTCGATTAAACGAGTTGGGTTGTAGTTTTCGGGTTTTTAGACCTTAGTCTTTAACAATTTAGACCGTAGCCCTTTAGTATGCACATTTTGGATACTTGGGGGTCCGATAGAATGTAATATTAATGCAAAGGAATAGCATTAGCCAAAACGATATTCCTTCAAAATTTCACGTTTATTGATAGAGCCGGAGACAAGATTACAATAGTTGCCGTGGCAAGAACAAACGAGTTGGGCACGATTCAATCGACCGTTTGGCCCTTAAAAAAATCCTATCGTTCAAGCCTTGGCTTTAAATAGGTATCGATTTGCCCGGGGTATGATAGTCCCAATAACAAAAAGCTTTGAGTCAGACAGTGTGAGGGTTCGAATCTATTGATCGACGTGGGCGTCCCGGTCTTGTTCTTGACTCGTCTTAATAATAATATTAGTAGCACGCTGTATGGCACTGCCTCATTAAAAACCTTGTCGGAAAACCCATCTCGGGACAAAATTGGTCGAAGGGAAAAAGAGTACAACACGTGCTTTCAGTCCTAAGTTTATGACTTCTCGACTTCCATTATAGTAATGCTTAATAT
Source organism: Lycium ferocissimum (assembly GCF_029784015.1). Classification (NCBI taxonomy): domain Eukaryota; kingdom Viridiplantae; phylum Streptophyta; class Magnoliopsida; order Solanales; family Solanaceae; genus Lycium; species Lycium ferocissimum. The sequence goes on along the minus strand of NC_081348.1, from coordinate 28,933,974 downwards.
AAAATTCGATGTATGCTGCGTGGTTAGGCTCGAAAGAACAGAAAAGTAAAAGTTATTCATACCTTAGCAATAGTACTGTTTTAGGTGCGCCATATTTCAGTTGTTTGGAATTTTCAGTTTCAAGCTGATAGGAACCTTTCCCGGTAATGCCGGTGACTCTGTATGGTCCTTCCCAATTCGGGCCCAATTTTCTTTCATTGGGATTTTTAGTGTGGAGTGTGACTTTCCTCAGGACTAAGTCCCCAATCTGAAATTGCCTAAGATTGGCCCTCCGGTTATAATATCTTTGCATCATTTGCTTTTGGTTCTTCAACTTGGACATAGGCGAACTTCCTACTTTTCATCTTAGATTTAGACTAGTGGTCATTGCTTCGTGGTTCGATGCCTCTGTAGCATGCTGAAATCTGAAGCTTGGTTCACCGACCTCGATGGGTATTATAAGTTATAATAATTACGACAAGTTTGTTTGTTTGCCATGGGAAAGGACCGGGTGAAGTTCCTCTCCCGGTTGATGTATCGATGAAGCGTGTGTTTGGCACTCGTTCCATTTTTTGACGAAGGCTTTTGTGTCCTTCTCCATCTCGTTCCAGTAGTAACCGGCCATTTACATATATCGCGCACCGGTGAATCGGCTCTGAATGATTTTCACAAGTCCCCTCGTGAATTTCCTCAAGCAAGTCGGTTTCTCGGCCCCAAACACATCTTGCGGACCCGGAAATGACCTTCGGTCAATTGGCCGTCGACTAGGCAAAATCTGCCGCTTTGGCTCGAAGGGCCCAAGAAGAACGATTCTTTGTGATCGGATGGCAGTTTTCCTGTTTCAAGATAGGCTATGTATTTATTTCTCCAATCCCAAATGAAGCTGATCGAATTTATCTATGTGGTGGTCTCGATGACTTTTTTGAACTCATCTTTTCGCACCATTGCTCCAAAGATGAAATTGAATCCTTCCGATTCTACCGATAAGCCCAAGTTTACCAGGGCGTTGGCCTCATTATTTTGATCCCGAAGCACGTGCTCCAGCATCCACTCTTTGAATCGATGTAGTATCACCTGTAGTTTTTCCAAGTATCTCCGCATCCGGTCATTCTTGACTTTGAATGTGTCGTTTACTTGATTGACCACTAGGAGGGAATCACGCTTGGCCTCAATGATCTCATCTCCCAAGCCTTTGGCCGGTTCTAAACCTGCAATCATAGCCTCGTATTTGGCTTTGTTGTTAGTCAAATTAATAGATCTAATAGATTGCCTTATTACATCACCAGTGGGTGGTTTGAGTATGATCCCTAACCCGGACCCTTTCACATTGAAAGCACCGTCTGTGAATAAGGTCCAAACCCCCCAACTAGTCCCCGAGGTAAGGAGTAATTCTTTATCGACCTCAGAGATCATGGCCAGTGTAAAGTTGGCCACGAAGTCCGCTAGTATTTGGGATTTGATAGCAGTTCGGGGTTTATATTCAATATCTTACCCGCTAATCTCGACAGCCTATTTTGCTAACCTTCCTAAGAGTTTGGGTTGATGCATAACATTGCTTAAGAAGTATGACGTTACGACACATATGGGACGACACTGGAAGTAAGGTTTTAACTTCCTTGATGCACTCAATAAAGCAAGTGCTAACTTTTTTAAGTGTGGATACCTGGTTTCAGCGTCACCTAAAGTTTTGCTCACATAATAAACTAGGCATTGCGTACTTTCTTCTTCTCGAACCAGGATGCCACTTACCGCTATCTCGGATATCGCCAGGTATAGGTATAACTGCTTATTTGCCTTTGGTGTGTGTAGTAAAGGTGGGCTCGATAAATACCTCTTGAGTTCTGTTAAAGCCTTCTGACACTCGGGGTCCAGGCGAAGTCGGTCTTTTTCTTCAGCAATGAGAAAAATTGATGACTTTTATTCGAGTATCTGGAGATGAAATGGCTTAATGCAGTTATCCGCCTGGTTAACCTTTGCACCCCTTTGATGTCGTCTATCACGGTGATGTCTTCTATTGCCTTTATGTTATCTGCGTTGATCTTGATCGCTCGATTCGATGCCATGAATTCGAGAAACTTACTCGAGCTGACATCGAAGGCACCTTTTTTCGGGTTCAGCTTCATGTTGTATTTCCTTAATATGTCGAAAGTTTCTTGCAAATACTTTAAATGGTCCTCTGCTCGCAGGGACATAACAACCATGTCATCTATATTAACTTTCATTGATTTTCCTATTTGGTGTTCGAACATGCGGTTGACTAGCCGCTGATAGGTGGCACGGGCATTTTTTAAGCCGAAGGCATTACATTATAATAATATGTACCAAATCTAGTCACAAAATAAGTTTTTTCTCGATCCCCCGGGTCCATCTGTATTTGATTGTACCCGAAGTAGGCAACGAGAAAACTCAGTATCTCGTGGCCTGCCATAGCGTCGATCATACGATCGAGGTCGGGCAAAGGAAATGAATCCTTCGGGCATGCCTTATTTAAATTTTTATAGTCTATGCACATTCTAAACTAGTTTCCTTTTTAGATGTACTACTACAACATTAACTAACAATCCGGTACTTAACTTCCCGAATGGATCCTATTTTAAGGAGTTTAGATACCTCGTCTTTGATGAACGCGTGCTTGATCTCGAGCTATGGCCTTCTTTTTGTTTGACTGGAGGGAAACTTGGGTCCAGACTCAGCTTATGAGTTGTCACCTCCGGTGGGATACATGTCATGTCTAAATGGGACTAAGAAAACGATCGAGTTATTTTTAAGAAACTCAATAAATTTTTTCCTGAGCTCGGAGGTTAACCCCATGCCGAGGTATACCTTCCTGTCCTGTGGATGAACGAACAATATGATTTGCTCAAGTTCCTCGACTGTTGACTTAGTGGCGTCTGAATCATCGGGTACCACGAATGGTCTCGGGATCCTAAGGTCGATTCTTCATTTGGTGCGTTCCTTTCCCGATCTTCCAAGGACACCGAGATTGGGGCCTGTGATTGCTATTTGGCATCTTCCCCATTTTCGAATTCCCGTCCTTTAACACCGGAACCTTAGCTGCAGAAATCGCTTCCTCGACCGCGAACATTGCTTTTGTGGCTTGCTGCTCTCCATGAACGATTTTTTATCCCTTCTGGGGTCAGGAACTTTAATGCTTGGTGTAGAGTTGAGGGCACCGCTCTCATGTTGTGAATCCATGGTCTTCCAAATAATGCATTGTATCCCATGTCACCTTCTATCATGTAAAACTTGATCTGTTGCATGGTTCCAGCTTGTTGACCGGTAAGGTGATTTCTCCCTTCATCGTTTCACAGGCCATGTTGAACCTGTTGAGGACTCGGACTGCTGGCACGATCTGGTCTAGTAGTCGCACCTGCTCGATGACTCTCCATCGGATGATATTAGCCAAGCCACCTGGATCAATCAACACACATTTAACTCTAAATTTATTAATAAGGGCAGTTATTACCAGTGCATCGTTGTGGGGCTGAACGATGCCTCCTATATCCTCGTCGCTGAAGGAGATAGGACTCTTGGTGTCATAACTCCGTGTTTGTTTTTCTATAGTGATGGAAACTTTGGTGCGCTTCATTATTGGCCCCTGAGGATTGTCCACTCCCCTAATAGTCATGTGGATCACATGTTGAGGCTCTTCCTGTCCAACTTGCTTGTTGGTGTCCACGTTCTTGAAATGAGCTTTGGCCCGTTTACTTAGAAATTCTTGAAGGTAACCCAATTTAAATAGACGAGCGACCTCCTCCCTTAATTGTCGACAAACTCCAGTTCGGTGACTATGGGTATGATGGTACTTGCAAATCCGGCTTTTATCTCATTTTTTCGGATCGAACTGAATAGGCCTTGGGTGCCTCGTTTCTCCATTGCGGATGACAGCTGCCGCTATGGTCGCCACATCGACGTAGAAATTATACTCTGACAATCTTAGGGCTTCCTTACTTCCCGATAGTCTGTCGGTCACAATCCTGTTCCTTAATCCTCGATTACTCGGGCTGTGATAATTCCTTCTGTCGTTTTTACCTAAGTCACTATTGCGCCCATTGCCCCTTCGATCAGGTGGATAAGGCTGATACCTATCATGGGATGGTCTTGATTCTCGATCCGTCGTTCTCCTCGACCGATCATTCCCTTTACTGGAACGCCTTGACCCCGACGCAGTTTTTAAAATTTTATCATCCTCGACTCTGATCTTCGATTGATACCTATTATGTACATCGACCTAAGCGATTGCTGGATATTCTACTAAATTTTGCTTCAATTCTAGAGAGGTGATCAATCTTCTTGGGTTGAGCCCCTGAGTAAAAGCTTGAACGACCCAATCGTCTTGAACCGGTGGTAGGTCCATCCGTGCCATTTGAAATCGGGCAACAAACTCACGGAGGGTTTCATCATCTCGCTGTTTGACGTTGAACAAGTTCAACTTCCTCATTTCAACCTTAATGGCTCCAGCATGAGCTTTGACAAAGGCATCTGCAAGCATAGCAAACGAGTCAATTGAATGCTCGGGTAAATTATGATACCATATCATTGCTTCCTTTGATAGGATTTTCCCGAATTTCTTAAGTAGCACCGACTCCCTCTCATCCTCTGCGAGGTCGTTGCCTTTAATGGCACACGTGTATGCGGTCACGTGCTCGTTTGGGTCAGTGGTCCCATTATACTTCGGGATGTCCGGCATGCGAAACCTTTTCGGGATCGGCTTTGGTGCAACACTAGATGGGAAAGGCATTTGAACGAACTTCTTCAAGTCTGGTTATAATTCAGGAATTTGATCGACCCTCGCGTTATAGTTCTCCACCTTCTTGTCATTCGCCTCTATCTTCTTTTCCCCGGACTCTACTCGCTTCTTCAATTCGTCGAGCATTCTTATTAGCTCGACATTTTGTCTGAGGTCGTTCCCGTTGTTCCCAGTAACGTGCCTTTCCTCCCTTGGAGCAGTTTCCTCGGTCTGTTCAGATTGAGCAGCATTGGGTGCTCGATTTTGATTTTGCAGTTGTGCTATAACCGCTTGCTGGGCCTGCAATTGTGCCATAGCCATGTCCAGCTGGTTCCGGAGCTGTTGCAACGTGGCTCCATTATTCCCATCTAGTGGCATATCCCCTACTGATGACCCGATTTGATTAGGATCGACTGGGGGTACGTTGTTGTTGGGTTCCCCATTGTCGTTTTCCTCGTGGTGGCTCGGTTCAGCGTGAAAATTGACAGAGTGAGAGTCTGACATGTTGGGTAGACCTGAAATCAAACTTCAAAGAACAAGTGTAAAGTATCGTGTGTTATCAAAACTCGAATTAAACCACCACTATTATCCTAGGCCCCACGGTGGGCGCCAAACTGTTCACCCTTAAAATGGATAACAATTAGATTCATACACGATGCAAAGGATATGTGGTTTAATTTAATACGAATTACAATGAACAATAAATAATAATATAAATGCAAGTAAGAAACAATCAAACCACATTAAAGCAACGATTGGCCTTAGGGAACGATCAATTAGTTGGCTCGAATCCAGAGGACCGAGCTCGTACTACAATGATTGAGTAATAAACAATGACAGAACACTTTAGAAAAATGGATGAACACTTAGAATCAAATTGTATAGCTTCGTATGTTGTGCGTGTGAAGAACCAATCAAAAATAAAAGGGGGCCTCCTCTTTATATAGTAGAGGAGTCCTAACCCTAGTACAAGTCTAAATAAGGTACATAATCTTTAATAACTGACGAGCGAGATCGGTGCCGAAATATCCGGCTGATGGCGGATATTTCGGACCCTCACTTATCATGATCAACCGCCTTCCCATCCTATCTCGGTATTTGTCTCCAATCGAACTCGACAGCCCGGGATTAGATGTCGTCGGTCCGGCTACGATCCAACGCTCGACTTTGACCCCGATTGGGACTCGTCCGATCCACAATGATCATCATGAACTTAATTTCCTTTTCGGGGAATCGGGGATATCTTGTCCTCGGTTTTACTTGTATACATAGCTTTAGGCGCAGTAAACTTAAACTTTATGGTGCACTCTAGGCACCAAATTCCCTCTACTTGTCCTTTAAATTAATACTCTCTATTTTAATTTATACATCCTATTTTTTTTAGTATGCTTAAAAAAGTTACATTGTATATTTAGTAGCTCTTTATAGTATTCCACATAGCATGTTTACATTATACAGAATTGCATGTTTTATACTACTACTGTTTATAAATGCACCATTTTCGTTATTTAATTTATTCCATTCTAAGAAAAGGAAGCCTATAGCCAACTTTTAAGGGAACAACTGATCAAGGTTGTGGTTTACTATTGGGATTTTAATCATGTCCCTGATATTTGGCTGCCAGATTTTGCCCAACAATCTATATATAATATAAAAGCCTATAGCCAACTTTTAAATCAAGGTTGATGTGGGATTTTAATCACCTCTCTATGGCCTCCATTGGTATTTATCTTTTTTCTCCTTTTTTTGACCTTGTTCTTTAATTTCTCTTCATAATTTACTAACTAAATGGATTAATAAACCTTTAAAAGTAAATATTCATTTTTAATAATTCCATTAACCGTTTGTATGAGTTCATGTAGAGCAATAAAGCCAAAGTAACTGTTTATCTAAGCAACCCACGTTGCAGTAATTATAAATTTTTATTTCCAACTTTTCATACTCATATTCTTATACATTTCTTTAAATTGATGGTGCTTATGAATGATAAATAGCCTCGGTACAGCTTAATCTATATATAATAAACATAAAGCTAGGCCTAGACAAGGTGATGTGGCACATCTCTATGACCTAAAATGCTATTTTTTTCTCTCCTTTTTTTGATTTTTTTGAATTTTAGTATTAAAGTGTTGTATATTAAAAAGCAAAAATAGTCACTCTTTTAATTCTATAAATTACACCTGTTAATTCTCTTAGACTTGGAAAGACATTTATCCTTTTTTTTTTAATCTATTATAATCATTTTTTTTTGGTTAAAAACTAATTTCCTTCCCAAAGAAAGAAAGAAACGTTACCATATCGTATAACTGAAACATTTGAACGGTTAGAACCTTTTAATAATATTGTAATTGTTACAACCTTTTAAATGATTGTCATAAATAAGTTGCAAACGTGCTGTTGTTTTCTTTTGAGAAAGGGAAAAGGGTCAAATATACCCCTCTACTTTATTTTATTAGTTAAATATACCCTTCGTTAGTAAAAGTTAACAAAAATACCCCTGCCGTTTTTAAACTTCACACTTATGCCCATATTTGGATGGGAATCCCCAAATCATCTCAAATTACCTAATTTCAAAAAAATTACCCATTTTTTTTATTGACCCGGTCCGCCCGACCCGCCTATCATCATCATCAAGCTCTAGCTTCATCTTCTTCCATAGAGAAAAAAAGAAAAAAACAAGAACACACTCAAATGATAAATCCCAAAACTCACCTCAAATTTAGTCTTTAAATCCAACTCCAAATCTTGGTGCAAGTTGAAACTGAATCATGTAAAAATGAAAAAGAGCCACCTTTGACTACTGGAAAGGGGATTTTGTTCAATTTGTGCCGTGAAACAGGAGTAAAGAAAAGTAAAATGCATTAACATATACAATCCATACATGTTGATTAAATGTTGTGAAATCTCAATAATACACAACAGTTGCTAAAGAACCTCATTGATATGTCACTTGACACAAGTAAAAAGGGTATATTATATGTAGAAAGCACCACATGCTGTGCCATTTCTATGCACGGTCTACATTTGATTTAAAGATTAAATTTGGAGTTCGATTTAAAGATGAAATTTGAGGTGAGTTTTGAGATTTTATCATTTGGGTGTATTCTTATTTTTTTCTTTTTTTCTCCGTGGAAGAAGATGAAGCTAGAGCTTGATGATGATGATAGGCGGGTCGGGCGGGGCGGGTCAACAAAAAAAGTGGGTAATTTTTTTGAAATTGGGTAATTTGAGAGGATTTGGGGATTTCCATCCAAATAGGGGCATAAGTGTGAAGTTTGAAGATGGTAGGGATATTTTTGTTAACTTTCACTAACGAAGGGTATATTTAACTAATAAAACAAAGTAGATGGGTATATTTGACCCTTTTCCCTTTGAGAAATGCTATTTAATTTAAGAAAATTCAAATTGACGGTTTTTCTACCCAAACGTCACATTAGTTTGCTCATCTATATTAGAAGCATCTTTATCGGAGGAACTCCTCCCCTCCAAAGTTGCTATGGAGTGTAAAATTCTCTCCAAATTTATAGTTTTTATTGTACAATTTTCGTTCTTTCATTGTATTTTTTTTTTCCTGAGATTATACATGAGATATAGAAGTTTTTCATAAAGTTGAGTATTTTTCTCTTTGTATATTTTGAGATTATTTAGAGTGTGGGAGTTAATTTTGGGTACCCCTATTGGAGTATAGTATCTTAATTTCTATTTTCTTTGGTAAAAGATGGGGGTTTTAAGGTGTATGATTTTTTGTTACATAAATAGGATCTTGGATATAAATTCATTAATCTACTACTATCAGTTTTCTTCCTTCCAAAAGAAATGAAATGTTTCCTTATGTTTCCTTTTTGAGATTTTGAAATACAGTTCATTTTTACAATTCTTCTAATGCACCTTTTATAAGACTTTTTTTATATCTTACTTCTTTATTGATCATGATATGTTAATCTATTTTGTTTTATGAATGGAAGAAAATGAAATAAGAGCGAGGAAGATAGCAAAGAGGAGAAAGAATAATCTTGGTGAATTTTTTTCATTGGACTTACTACTATTGCTTTTCCTTTGCTCCTTTTATAGCCCTTTATTTTAAGGATTTTGTGCAATTTAGTATTATTTTTGATGCTTTTGAGTAAAATAACGATAAATATAGAAATGAAAAATACGCTATTATTAAAAAAAAAAAACACTAAAAATAATTAATTAGGACAATATAATGAGAGCTGGAAATAATAAGAATATAAAAAAATAAAGGTACTCCAAAATAGAGAGATGATTATCTATCCAAGGCCACCTTTTCTATAAAAAATGAATAGTTATTTTTTGAGACATTTGATGCTTTTGAGAAAAAATGATAAATTTTACACTTCTGGAAATTAGACTTTAAACAGAGACGAGAAATGATATAAAAGTAAAAGCACCAAATTTAACACTACGATGAAGGAAAAGTTACATACATTTTATATAAAAATTTAAACATCAATTCTTCTTCAATTTCATTTCATCGTTTACATAGTTTTTAACGAAGATAAGTCTTTATCTGTACCTCTATTTTATTAATACAAAAATCAAATTAGAGAAAATGCATGCAACTAATCTAATCCATTTAACTAGGAAAAGTAATAAAGCGTTTCAAATTTGTGAAATTTAAAATAAATCGCAATACTCCATAATTACAAAAAATAATTAGCTTATAAATTTAGTGAGATCCTTTATTATCGCGCGAAGCGCGGACCTATTCACTAGTTAAACACACTTGTAAAAATATGACCTGTGCAGCACAATTGTGTACTACTAATTAACTACAGGCAATAAGTGGGGATTTGGTGGTCTGCCATTACTGCTTTCTGCTACAATTCAGAAACATTAACCCCTCAGCTCCTCACAACCGTCCCATTTCCAATTGGTAGTTGAGAATCATAATTGTATACTCCATTTATCAATACTCTCCTAAAACGGTTGTTCAGAATCAAGAACGGCTATGCTTATGTGCCAGAAAGAGACTACTAAAATTTATTTGCCTATTGCTCCCTCCGTCCCATATTATTTGTCTACATTATTATAAATATTCGTCCCAAAATACTTGTTTATTTACAAAATCTAATTAAAATTTTCCTACTTTGCCCTTAACATTAATTGTTTTCTAAAGTAATCAATATTGATTAGAGTGCAATTAATTGGAGAGAGATGAGAGCAATTTAGTAACAAATACACTTTTATTAATGAGTTCTTAAAGGGCGTGTAAAGGGAAAAGTAGACAAGTAATATGGGACGGGAGGGAGTGATTAGTCGACATTATTTGAAAATTTTGCAACAACTGAGTTTGCTAACGCGGTACAACTCTGTTTGTTTGAGTTGTTTTTGAAGAAAAGGCTATTATCTTTTTGCAAAATTTCAACCTTGCGATACATTAAGATTAAAGATGTACAACAAGGGCTACAAATTGATTTGCTGTAAAATACGTCCTGAATTGTGCAATTAATACACACGTGAGTGATATATATATTTTTAAAACGCTACGAATATATCTGCAAGTTGCTGGAGCCTTTTTTTCCCATGTTGTTGGAGCTTCAACTTTGTGGATTAGTGAAATTTTGTTTGAATGTATAGACATAATCTGCAAGTGGGGTTTGGACATAAACGCCCAACGGATTGAAGTGGGTGAAGGTTAAAAAAGGTCGGATGCTGCCGGTTACATTATTTTGTTGGAGTTAGATACATGGTTAATGTAAAGAAATTTTACATTTCATGTTGAATTTACCTATTATAGTAATAACCTCTTTATTTTCAAGATTATGATTCCACTTACTATGTAGGCTAATGGTAGAACTGGTACGCAGAAGCAATAAAATTGTAATGAGAAATCAAGAACAACGTAGGGAAAATGATATAACAAGCAATTAATAGGAAAAAGAATAAAGTCAACAAGTACACTAGTATTTACTAGGCTATTTATTACTAATAGAAAGAGAAAAAACTCATACCAGAAGTCACACATCAACAAATCCAAAGATATTTCAAATTAAAGAGATAGAAGAGATTAATCCCTAAACACGGATTAAATCTAACTAAAGGTAAACCTAACGATAAAAAGTAATCTTCAATTCATCAAAATCTCCCTCAACAATGGAAATAGAAGGCCATTTAAACCAGGGTTGGTATCTGGGCTAACAATGGCCCAAATATTCCTAAGCAAGTAAGGAAACTTAAGTAGAGCCAAATAGCAAAATTAGCGTAATTACAAAGTCAGCTACAATAGCTTTTAATTTTAAGAAATATGCCTGCCAATCTTCTAGCTTGATCTTCGCCTTTCAAAACACTCCACTGCCATGAGGTTGAACTGAAGATCTCTTTTAATTAAGCTTGATCTTGAATCTCTCTTGAAGTATTCCCTTGACTTGACGATATCACCTAGAAAGATCTCCTTAACATATGTGCTATTCCGGATTGTATCAATATATTCTTTGGATGATCTAATAATATAATTTTTTTTTTACTAACAAGCATATAACTTAAATTCTATTTTTTAACCTTTACGCACTTCAATATTTTATGCTTAACGCGTGTTTGTCTCCTTTTTTTTTTTTTCTCGATGTCTCACTCGATGTTTGATATTCATATTAGGGTCAAGACTAAATTCCGATTTGCTCCAAAAAGTATCATATTAATGGTTAAAACGCTCCCTAACAAAAGTTGCTTCATACCCAAAACTCGAGCTTAAGACGAAATTAAGAATAAATGGTTAATTACTTATTTAACACATTCTTGTCTCTTGGCAGTGTAAGGGGATCTAGACCACTTTTCGGCAAGCTGGAGTGATTAATAAGTAATGAGCTAAGTTAAAGTGGAGTAACGAGTTTTTTTTTTTTCAAGTTCAAGGAGAAAAATAAGTACAGTACACCTTTTTTAATATGAATTTAAGTTATATGTATTTTAATAATGTCAAAAGATTTCTATACGATCAATATAATTTACTAACATGTTATGATAGGTAACTTTAACATTTATGCTTATTTTATCAATTAATGCTTATTAATAAATCAAAATAAACTGTAATTATCTTTTAAATGATCGACTTGAATGTATAAATATTTCTTCACGTTAGTACACAAAACTTAAACTCTTTTAATATACTCTCCCGTTTCATTTTATGTCGCACACTTTTCTTTTAGCCTGTTATGAAAAGAATACACATTTCTAAATTCAGAAACAATGTAACTTTTAGCTTCTATTTTATCCTAAATTAGAAGTTCTTATAACAACACTAATATCGTAACATGTTTAAGCTTAAGTTTCATAAGTAAAATTGAGGGAGTACGTAATATAAATAATATAATATACAAACACGCGAGTAGTTTTTTAGCAGTGTCGTAGAACCCGTTTGGTTACACATGCCTATGCCCATGGAGCTACATGTGATTATTGATCTTGGGGAGACATTGCAGGAAAGGGCATTTATTGGGCGGATATATTAGATGGCTCTATAATTAGGGATGGCAATTAGGGTAGGGCAGGGCGGGGCAGGGCAGGGCAAAGTCATAATAGGGTAGGCAGGGAAACATATAAACGGGGCAGGGCAGGACAGGGCAAAATTTAATTTTTGAAATTTTTTAATAGGGCAGGGCAGGGCAGGGCAAGAAATGGGTTATAAGTGGGTTGGATAAAAAATGACTATTTTATTCTTGTTCGTTAGTTTGAATCCACATTTTGAAGCGTCGTTCTTTACTACTAAAAGTATAAGCATGATTGTTTGGAAGTTTGTAAAATTTCTCATTTCTGTTATTAAACTCTTATTTGTTAAAATGTGACTTCTAGCATAAATTAAAATCAATATTTTTTATTATAAAACTAAACTTATGAAGTAAACCCAGTATAGAACTATTCTATTTGTTTAAGCTTGTACAAAACCTTTCCTATTTATCGCAAAAGTGATCGCCTAATTAAGCGATCTTACGATTAACAATATTCATTTAGAAGAAATCACTAAAAAGACATCTACAAAAAGGTGAAATACTACTACTTGCCAGTTATACTTACATCACAAGTTTATCTATAGTAATTAAGATAAACTTATTTAATTATACTAAAGATGGTTTTGGGTATTCTCATGCTAAACATAGTAAAATATTTAAATTCTAGTTCTATTATGAAATTTGAATGATCAAAAGAAAAAAATCCAATTTTAGGAACTAATCATTCATCTAATTGTTTTTAAGAAAATATGTCATGCTTCGAAGTGAAAAATAAAGAGGAAAAATGAAAGATAATATAAACGTGGCGGGGCGGGGCGGGACTTAGCGGGGCAGGGCAATTTCCTTGAAAAAAAAAAAAAAGATAAACGGGGGGGGGGGTGGTCGAAATCTTAGCGGTCGAGCTTGCCCCGCCCTAACCTGCCCTAACCCGCCCTATCGCCATCCCTATCTATAATAGACTTCTATATAAAGAGAGGTCTTTAACTTTATGAGAAGAGAGGAAGAACAAGCTTAGCTGGTCAAAATTTACACGGACTTTAGTTTACCAGCTTTGCGAGGAAGAAGTACAAAAACATGGCCTCTAAACCTGGCATTCTCACTGAATGGCCATGGACATGGCTTGGCAACTTCAAGGTATTATTTTTTCCCGTTAATATATTTCTTGCACTCAAAATTAAACATCATGAAGTTATTAATATAGCTAAGATATTCTGCTGAAGTTATTAATATAGCTAAAATATTCTGCTAACTCTTTTTAAAATGATTTGTTGGAATGAAGTACTTGGTTTTGGCACCATTTGTGGTTCATGGCACATACACATTCTTCATGAGCAAAGATGAAAGCCAGAGGGACATTGGATACATAATCATTTTCCCACTTCTGCTCTCGAGAATGATTCACAACCAGGTATGGATATCTCTATCCCGTTATGTTACTGCAAAGGGTACTAGCCGAATTGTTGACAAGAGCATCGAATTTGATCAAGTTGACAGAGAAAGGAACTGGTACGTACTTCTTATTACCTTTACGCACTACTAAAAAAAAAAATAGAAATTAGCGACGGACAAATTTTATAACTAAAGATTAAACCTAATCCTATTGAGCGATTAATTATTAAAAAATTATGTTAAATACGAGCGTTTTATTTTTTTTCTTTTTAGTGACGCCTCATTCTCCATCTAATCCACAGTAAGTAGTACCACTTAATAGGGGAAGAACCAACATTTTAACCGAGAGGAGTCAAAAAATATACAAATAAGCTAAAAAGATTAACATATGATATACTTATATAGATTTCTTTTTACCTATCTACAAGATATCTAGTACTCCCTCTGCCCCAGTGGCATTCAGATCGAGAGTTAAGTTTCTCAATGACCGTGAATTCGGACATAGAATCTTCAACACTTTTAAAATAAAGTTTATATGTTTGAAAATTTCATAAGAAGTATTATAAGTCACGACAATTGTTATTAAAAAATATTTAAAAAGCATATACAAAAATTAGATCAAAGATTTGACTCTCTAAATTCGAAAGGTGCCACATAAATTGTGACTGAGAATAATTTTCCAGCCAACTAACACTCGTTGAATAGGGGTGGCTTCCACCACTGCATGGTAATAAGTGGTAGCATAACACACCCTCGTTCTTCCTCTTATAATTCCAAGAGAAAGTAAATATTGATGTGATTGGTACGATGAGTGTCATTTTCTCAAGATATTTGATTAACATAAAGAATTTCTATTAAAAAAATTATTTTCTATGTAAAGAGGAAAATTGCCTTCTTACTAAGCAAGGTTTTTTTGGGACGCGTAGTCGAACTCCTAGTGGTTATTAAGGCTAATTTTACAACGAATATTTACTACGCAATATATAGATTTCCCAAGGCTAAAAAATATTGTAAAGGTTTTAATCCTATAATATTAGCCCTACTTTAAGGAATCCGGAATTTTGAACTCGGTAGGTGCAGATCTAAATTTTGTAATATATTATTACGTTGTTGGACTCTATCTAAAAGGGACAACAAAAGATACATGGAAAGATTTGACTTAAGGTTAGTTTTTTTTTTTTTTTTTTTTTTTTTTGTTGGTTAGAAAGGGAAATTTCATTCATACTAACTTAAATTATTTTGTAGGGATGATCAGATCATATTTAATGGACTGTTATACTATATTGGATACCAATTTCTGGAACAGGCTCATCACATGCCATGGTGGAGGACTGATGGGATCATTATAATTGCCTTGCTTCATAGTGGTCCTGTTGAGTTTCTCTATTATTGGCTTCATAGAGCTCTGCATCACCATTTTCTCTACTCTCGTTATCATTCTCATCATCACTCCTCCATTGTTACTGAGCCCATCACTTGTAAGTTGTCTTCAAAATTGTTAATTTGTATCATCTCTAGTGGTGAGGACTTAACATTTTTTATTTTATTTTGGCAGCTGTTATTCATCCATTTGCTGAGCACATATCATATTTCGCGCTCTTTGCCATACCATTGATGACGACTGTACTCACTGGGACTGCCTCTATGGCTTCATTTGCTGCTTACGTTACCTATATTGATTTCATGAACAACATGGGCCACTGCAACTTTGAGCTCATTCCTAAGTGGATGTTCTCTATCTTTCCCCCTCTCAAGTACTTGATGTATACGCCCTCGTGAGTGTTCATGCCCTATATCTCAGTGAGCTTAATTTTATGCAAAATATTTACACAATTAAATCATCTGATAAAAATGATAACCAGCAGAAATCGCGCTTTTTTTCCATCTAGAATAAAAGTGCATGTTAAAAGCCAAAAGGTTCAAAATGCAGAGTTCCCACTTCTGAATCACAACATTTTCATCCATACCTCATTAATTGATGGATATTAGGTGGGGGACCATAGTACATGTTTTTGTATCTTATATAAACGTCAAAGATACTCTAGACAAAGACTTAACCATTCGGCTTTTTTATTACTTCCAGAACAATAACTATAGTAATATTTCATCATATTTATGGAACCACTTTGAATGTAATAGCTGAAGTTTTGTGTATTTGTGAAGATTTTGTTTAATTTTTTGCCACTAAAATCAATGTTTGAATGTCGCAGGTACCACTCACTACATCACACTCAATTCAGGACAAACTTTTCTCTCTTCATGCCAATGTATGACTATATCTATGATACATTGGACAAGTCCTCAGACACATTGTATGAAATGTCACTTGAAAGGGAAGCTGACGTGCCTGATGCTGTGCATCTAACACATCTAACAACTCCAGAATCCATTTACCATCTTCGACTAGGATTTGCATCCTTGGCCTCGGAGCCTCACACCTCGAAGTGGTATTTTTGGGTAATGTGGCCCGTCACACTATGTTCCATAATGATTACTTGGATATATGGTCACACATTTGTTGTCGAGAGAAACTTGTTCAAGAATCTCAAATTACAAACTTGGGCTATCCCAAAGTATCGCGTACAAGTAAGTAATCAATATTATTCAGTTCTTTTTACGTTTTTGACCACTTTGTTAAAAAGCTATTAATTAGCATGATTCTTGATTTTGTTGCAGTACTTTATGAAATGGCAAAGAGAGACTATTAACAACTTGATTGAGGAAGCCATCACGGAAGCAGATAAGAAAGGCATAAAAGTTTTGAGCCTTGGACTCTTAAATCAGGCAAGTCATAATATATGTAAAAGAAACTACTAATGCTCTGTCGTTAATTTACCTTTAAGAGTATGATGATCTCTTCTTAACATGTGATTTTGTGTCAGAAGTGTTGCAAAACTTCTGTTAGCTATCACAACCATTGATTATTAAGGACAAATATAATTATAATGAAATCTTCGCTGCACCCTATTGATACTTATCCCCTTTATACAAATGTAACTTTCCAGGAAGAGCAGCTAAATAGTAATGGTGAACTTTACATAAGAAAGAATCCTCAGCTGAAAGTGAAGGTGGTAGATGGAAGTAGCTTAGCTGTTGCTGTGGTAATAAACTCCATTCCTAAAGGAACTTCTCAAGTTGTCCTTAGAGGCCGTTTGTCCAAAGTTGCTTACTCCATTGCCCTTGCCTTGTGCCAAGGAGGAATTCAGGTATATTTGACTATTAATCTCCTCCATCACTATCGGTTATTTTCCTTTACCTCATTCACTAGTGTCTTTTTTTATATATAGGTTGTCACGTTAGGCGAAGAGGAGTACAAGAGACTTAAAGCAAAGCTTACCCCTGAGGCTGCAGCTCACTTGGTCCTGTCGAAGTCTTATGCTTCAAGGGTATGTACAAACAAATTACACCGAAATATACCGTCCTAAATCTTGATAATTAATAACAAAAAAGTTATTGATTGAACATTACAATGCAGACATGGCTAGTAGGGGATGGATTGAGTGAAGACGAACAATTGAAAGCACCAAAAGGAACCTTATTCATTCCTTATTCACAATTCCCTTGAGGAAAGCTGCAAAGGATTGCTTTACTTGACGCTTTTGACTATGATTACTCCTAAACATCTTGAAAATGTAGACTCTTGTGAGGTAATTAGAAAAGATTATTTATTATCCTTAATTTCTCATTTTTTTTTTTTTTTGCGTGTTATCATAATATAAGAAATTCATGATTGAATCTATTATGATTCCAGAATTGGTTGCCAAGAAGAGTTATGAGTGCATGGAGAATAGCTGGGATTTTGCACGCCTTGGAAGGTTGGAACGCACACGAGTGTGGTAACATGATGTTTGATATTGACAAAATATGGAAAGCTAGTCTCGATCATGGGTTTTGCCCATTAACCATGGCTTCTGCTACTGAATCAAAGAATTAGGAATAAAGATTTGTTTTTGTTACGATCATATCTTGGATTAGTGGTCAATGATATAGGCTATTTGCATTACAGAGCTCTGTATGCACTATATAATATGTAATATGAACCAATTTGGAGCATGAAGGATGACTTCTATAGTATAACAAACTTTATGTTAATCTCTTTTTCTTTTTATTCCAGCTTCCCATTTCTTTCCTGTTAACGTTTGTCTAACACAAGGTAAGTTCTAGCAATGACTCTGTTGATTCTTAGGTGGAAATGCAGAGTGCTAACAATCATATCTTTCGTTGCGAGACATAGTATATGCACTGAATAATCTGCTATTTCTCTCATTCCAAATCCATGAAAAGATGCACCATAGTATAGCTTTCGAAATTGCCTTTTATGTTCTATGCTTATTGATTGTGATCTTCAGCTAGTGATTGTCTCATCCACAGTTTGGAGTATTACCCAGTTACCTACATCAAACAAAGAAAGAGCTAGACTTATCCTGTCAACATTATCATAAAAGCCATTTATAAGTCTTACTCGTCGCACCAACGATAAGCTAATGAAAATGGAAACTATGATTTTCAAGGGACATAACTAAAAGTTGGCATGGCAATGTCAATTCTCAATTGCCTGAAATCCTCAAATCTCAGCAATAAATGCAAGTCTCCATTGCTAAGATTGGCAATCATATAAACACATCATACATGTACGGGACGACTTATTAAGTAACTCAATTAATTCATAATCAAAAGATCAACTCTAATGGATGACAAGCAATAGACTTTATAATGAGTTGCAGCTTGTATAACTTCCTTAATTAAGCAAGTAACAACTGTCTTCCGTACAGTAACAATAGTACATAACAACAAATAGGGAGCACTTTCAAGAAAAAGGATACAGAAGTAAGATAAAGCCAAAACAATAGCAAGCACAACTTCTTCCCATTAAACCTTGCCATAGTCTCCGAGAAGGGAAAACTAAATTTGAACAAGATAGAGCTCCACTGGAAGAGCTTTATATCTAAGTATTTAACTATTCTCCAGTTGATTCGTTGGAGGATTTTCAACCTGAACTCTCGGCACTGCATTAAGTTCTTAAGGTTGTCTTGACTATTTGTAATGTTGTATGGAAAGCAGTGTTAACACAGCTAAAGTGAGAAGCAGAGCACCCTGAAATAAGCAATTGGGAGCAGATGAAATCCTGAATTTTTTGGCAGTGCTGAATTCCATATTACTTTTAAGTTTATGTCAGATAATAGTTTCTCTTTTTCAGGAAGCTCACATCACTGTAAAAGTTAAAACAACTCAATGTTCAACCATTTGAGGCCAATTTATAACTTTTCTTATCTACAAAGTAGAGCTGGTTCAACAGTCAGGTAAGCTAGGAGTTAGTGTAAAATGGTCCTAACTACTTGATGCAGCTTCTAAGGATATAATTGACTTATCTAGCCGACCCCAACTAATTCTGTATTAAGGTCGTCTAGTTGATTGATTGATTGATCTTAGTCGAACTATAGTAGGTTTAGATTAGTTATTGAACCAAGTCCTGTTTCTCAGAGGCCACTAATTAAGTCTAGTTCTTTCATAGGCATGCATTTTGTTCTATATTACAATCACCTAAAAAGTCGAAGAATTTCATTAATTGTAATTTCACAACAACAAAGTGTGAGAATTTAGTAGTATCTGCGCCACATATTGCACATATCCTGAGGGATTGGAAATACAAGCCCTTTTAAAGGGATTGGAACTAGCTTTTACAAAAAAAATTGTTTCCACTTATAGATTAGCAACCGCATTAATGAACGAAGCATCTCCCCTCACTCAATTATACTAAATGAGTGCAGGTTCCTGCTAGATGAGATGGGGGTGCAGGAGATACAACAGAGACACCGTGAAGCAAACACAATAGCCCACGAATTAGCCAAACATGCCCACAAATCAGGATCTGGGAGGCTCAACTCAGATGAAACTGCATTTTGGAACTATCCACCAACTTTTATCATGCTTTCTTTAAACAAAGACAATTTAGGGGTTGCATCTTTTCGATCTACACCAGTTCTGTAATGACTCCTTGTCTGCTTTACTTTCCTTCAGTTTTACTTAATGCATCCTTTCGTTCAGCGAAAATAATAATATGAGCAACCATACCATAAACACTACTTATAACGATGCACTGTGTGTCAGACCATGTGATATCATACATACTCGCCCCAGTCACCTTCAGGTATATTCAATGCTTTCCTGTGCAGGAGCATCAGTAATGTTATTCGGTTACGGAGGGAGTAATCGTTCTCATCATCACATCCCATAGTAGAGTCACACTCGCCGACAACCTTTTAGCCTTAACTAACTTCCATTAGCACTTCCTTTTACATAGTTAAGGCACCTATCGCCACCACTATACCATCCGGTTGAAAGGGCAACAACGGAGTATCGTGAGTGGTGTTGGTTGTCATTCGATGGTGCACTCTGTCTGCCTTTTTGAAAACTCTTTAGCGTTAGTATTGCCTTTTGTGTTGCCAGTCACAGGAGGCGAACATTTGTAAGTCTTTGTGCGTCTGTTATTTTCCGGGTTGCATTATCCTGGAGGCGGCTTTATGCCTCTGATTTTGCCACTTGCCTACAGTGGCGGAGCACGCTATGCGGGGGTGTTCGTCGAACCTACTTGAAAAAAACACTGTTTTATAATGTTAAAATTATTTTTATGTATATATAATAGATGTTGAATCCTTGGAAGCTTAACTTCGTATGTTTACTTTTTTATATTTTGAACCCCCTCGGTGGAAATCTGGCCTCATACTTTGCTTGGAAGTAGGCTTGTAATCTTGCATCTAGTACATTAGTAAGAGTGCCAAAAACTAGCAACACCAGAAGTGATTTTCCCAAGCTAGAGTTCTTCATGGTTTTTGTCCCCTGTTGTTTTGTTTTCTAATGTTGATTGTGTTGAGATTGGGATGATCTAGCTGGTTAATATAGTGGTTTTCGTTAGAGAAAAATGCCAATATTCTTCTTCGGGGATCAAAATTTCTTACTATAATTAAATAGAATGTTGTGAAGTTTAGCACTCAAATGGTCTAGTGGAATACTGTTTATATTATAGTTTGAGAAAAGACATGTTTTAACCCTTGAACTTGGCACGAAAACTCACTTTAGCAACTAAACTTAAGTTGTATTTATATCATGTAACGACTTTCATTTCGATTATTTTCCACCCAAAAAATAATATCACTCTCGCGATGGGAGGTGTATTACACTCGCGCCGCGTCGTTGCCACGTGCGTTGCCACGTCGTTGCCACGTCATTGCATTGTCAAAAAATACCAACTTCATTTTTTTATTTTTCTTTTATTTTCTCTCTTCTCTTTCTTCCTTTTTTCTCTTCCTTCTTCTTCTATCGGCTGCCGGCTAGCCGCCCAAAAATTATTTTTCTTTTATCATTTTTCTCTTTCTCTTTCTTCCACTTCTCCTTTTCCTCTTTTCTTCTTCCCCGCCCGCTCTTCCCCCGCCTTTATTCGCACCTCGCGGCCACTACCCGCGTCTCTTGCTTTCTGACCCGCCCCCTCCCCCCGCCGCCCGCCCCGCCGCTTCTTCTTCTTGTTCATCACCCCGCGGCCCGCGTTCCACGTCTACGAGATCTGCTTCGTCTTCTTCTTTTAATAATCATCAGCCCGCGCCTCCGCTGCCCGTAGTTACGCACCCGCTTCGGTGGTGGTAGGCGGGGAACGTCCGTATCCACTTCCTAACTACGACCATTCCATTTCATGAATTCGGATGAAGATGAGTCAACAAGTAAAGAATCCGTGGTTGTTTGGTGTCATTTCACGATTAGTATTTAGTATTGATCGGATAACATTTCTTGAGTGAACCTTTTTAAAATTAGTGGACCACTTCATTATCATGTCGAGATCACCAATAATCCTTATTTATGTAATTGGATATTGATACATTACGATCTCGACTTTGAATCCTAACTTCAAAATGAGATGTTTCTTTGTGCTTGACCGTCTGAACAAAGAATAGATCAAAAGTGATTACATGATTTATCTTTGTGTACGCGATTTGAGGTTAGAGGGGAAAGATTATATTGTGCAGGGGGATATAATCTTGTTAAACAATGAAGAAAGTATTTGGTTAATAATATACTTCCATGGTGGTAGCGTGGTGGGGTGGTGGTGGTGGGGGTGGAGGTGGCAGTGGTGGGGAAGAGGACCCGGGGGGGTGGTTAGAAAAAAGAGAAAAGACCCATTTTTATTTAATTTTATTGATTTATTATATAATAATAATATATATATTAGTGGGCCCATCTTTTTATGTCATTTACTTACTAAATTTCTTTTTCTTTTTATTTTTTGCGCATCAATGCATTAGAGGTGGAAAATAATTGAAATGAAAGTTATTAAGGGGGGTATATAAATACAACTTAAGTTTAGTTGCTAAAGTGAGTTTTCGTGCCAAGTTCAAGGGTTAAAACATGTCTTTTCCCTTATAATTTCTTGGCCAAAGGTGCAAATATACCGTTTAACTTTGCATTTTAGAGCAAATATACCCCTCGTTAAAAAAGTAGTGTATATATACCCCTGCAGTTACAAAATAGTGCAAATATACCTTTTTTGTTGACGAAATTTTTTGTAAAAATCATGTAAATTATTTTTTAATTAAAAAAAAGCCACATGGCTTTAGAAAAAAGTCTACCAATTTTTTTTTGACACATATTTTTCTAAAGTCACATGGTAATTTGGGTCGGGTCTTCATATAAAAAAATGGGTAGACATATTTTTTTAAGGTTACAGGGATATTTTCTTAAACGAACCAGATCCGACTTACCATATGACTTTAGAAAAATATGTCTACTCAAAAAAATGGGTAGACTTTTTTTTAAAAGCCACGTGGAATTTTTTTAATTTAAAAAAAAACTATATTTTTTTTTTTTTTTTAAATTTGCAAAAAAAATAGATTTGTAATATTTGTAACGGGGATATTTTGCCATTTTTTAGTGGCGGA
>NC_081348.1:28862236-28911390 GCF_029784015.1 Lycium ferocissimum | reverse complement strand
GATGCCCGAATATAACCATCGAATATCAGCCTCCTCACAAATCACTCAAAAGTACGTCCACAATATCTCTGTTTACAAATCAACACCAAAATTGAACCTCGGACGTCGGCGCTTCACAATCACTCAAGTAAAAGAGTTTATCAAATATCGAGCTTTCATATAAACAATGATTCCGAATCGATCTTCGAACATCGGCCTTTTCACAATCACTCAAGTAATAGAGTTTATCAAATATCAATTTTGCTCAACCAACAATACCGGATCATCACCGGGTATCGGCCATGCATGAATATGAGAGATTGCGTGCAATGCATATGTCAATCATCAACAATCATGTTTAATGTCACAAATACCACCACGAGGTATGCCAACAATGTATCGCCTCAGAACACCACAATGGGTATGCCAAAAAATATCAATTCAAGTACCAACAGTGGGAACGCCAACACATGTCAATAACTCAAGTACCAACAGTGGGTATGCTAACATATATGGAGCACAAATACTAACAACGGTATGTCCATTCTATTCAAATCAGGACGACAAGCAGGACTCAATATCTATCAACTACATATGGCATCAAGCCAACACAATTAATCAATCAAACACACATAACGGGGTGGCTAGTCTTAACACACATCAGGGCCCAACCTAAGGCAATATCCATCCCAACTTCATACCCGAAGGTTCACATGCTATCTCCGACCTCATAATCCAAATATGTGATTCACTATACGAAATCTCATCAAAATAAACCATAACCTACCCAGACTGTCGAACCGCAATACCAACAAGTCACTCTATTGTCTTGCCCTTCCTCTAAAGCTCAGAACCAAAGTAGTCTAAGCATAATTGAATTCTATATTAGAAATCATAAAGAATGATACTAAGATTGCTATGATATCAACTAGGTCCATTTTAACCTTAGAAATTGGGAAAACGGCCCCACAGAAATTGGGAAAACGGCCCCACGGAAAATTCGCGGGCAAAATACTAAATTAAGTACTAGATAATCATAACCCAACCATTAATTGTTGATTTAGCTTAAAAACTTGTCTAATTTCTGATCCAAGTAAAAACCCCCAAATTGAGTATGAACCCTAATTCTCCAAATCCGAAATTCAACTTTAAAAGTGGAAGATATGGGCTTACTAAGCTTAGATTCATCACATTTTAACATTAACATCATTAATTTATCATATATAATCCTAAGGAAAAGTCTTCCAAAACCCTCCTTCAAATTCTATTTCTAAGGGATTGAAAAGGAAAGAGGAAAATCTAAGATGATTGTGATTCAAGAGGAGTAAAGGATTAGACAAAGTTTTTCCTCTAAGAATTCCTTCAATTTGTCTCCAAGAATAGCTTTCCCAAGCTCCAATATCGAGATATGAAATAATGAGGATCTAAGACTCATTTAATGGATGTAATTGCCTGTTACCCGCTACAGCGGTATCATGACCGCCCCAGCAGCGCTGCCCCAGCGGCCACCTGACCGCATCAACGGTCAAGTGTAAATGGCTAGGACCACTGCAGCGGCAGGGCTACCGCCCCAGCGGTGCTGCTGCTACGGTGCTGGTGCCGCCAAGGCGCTCACCAGACCCCAAAAGTTTGGCCCAAGTTTTCCTTTCGATCCGATTTTTTGACTAACTCCCGAGGCCATCTGCTTACATACCAGATGCCTAGTCCCATATAAAAATGCGCTATGAACGCGCCTATAGCCTCGAAATTTCCAACGGAGGTCTCGTTGACTGAGTCAATCACCCATGCCTTAATTCTAATTTCCCATCCTAAGTTCCGAAATGCATCCAAATGTATTGGGAACCAAACCAAATACCCATACAGGTTCTAAACAACCATCCGGGCCTCTCGGAATCAATGAAATTTCAGAAAAGGTCCGTTTGCCCAAAGATGTTTTGGAATGTCAAGAGCTTTTAGAATGTTTTTATAATGCTACTCTTGTTTTTTCTAAACAATTTTATCCCGCGGTTAGCATACTTGATCGAAATAGCTAGAGTTTTATTTGAGTATAAGGCAAAACCAGGTTATCAAGCGGCTATTCATTCTATGAGGGAAAAATTTAAGAAGTATTATTTTCCCATACCAACTTTATTCATATTGGGTTATATTTTAAATCCTTGTCTTAAAATTTCTTATACCACTCAATTGGTTAGACAAATTTATGAATATTTAGAAATTACCACCGAGGAACCATCACAATTTGAGGTTGAGAGAGCCATAGAAATTGAGCTTAAAAAAGTTTTTGAATATTATTTTAAGTTGGAAGAAAGTGTTACTCCCATTGCTCCACCACCTAGTACTTCTACTTCTCAAAATAAAAGAAAAGGCATGTCAAGTTTAGGTGTTCTTTGGAGAATTTTTTCTTCTTCTACTGAAACCACTGCAAACTTTGATGAACTTCACTTTTATTTGTCGCAGCCATTAGTGCAAATGACCGTGCCCTAAGTGGACATCTTAGGATTGTGGAAGAAATACAAGGCGAATTATCCGGTACTTTCAAGAATGACTCAGGATATACTTAATGTTCAAATATCAACTGTGGCCTTGAAAAGTGCATTTAGCCAAGGAAGACAACAAATTGGAGGCCATAGATAGGGCTGTTCACGGTTTTGGTTAAAACCAAAACCAAACCGAATAAAAAAAACCGACATTTGATTTGGTTTGGTTTGGTTTTAAATTTTAAAAACAGATAATATTTGGTTTGATTATGGTTCTATTAAAAAATATCCGAATAAATAACCGAACCAAACCGATAAATTATATACATAAATTTTATAATTATTTATATGTATAATATTAGTTTTTCATAAATAACTACAAATATTTGATACTTTTTAATCATTAATTTGATTTTTGGTCTACTTATTTCACATGATTGTTTAAGGCCCATGTTTTAAGAATATGTCTAAGCCCATGTCTTTAAGTCTTTTAACTCTTTAAGTATTAAGTGTAAACCTACTAACAAAAGCTCACGTTAGAGTCTAATATCTTTAACTTAATTTTTTAGCCTTTCTTTGTCAGACATTTGATTTTAAGTTTTTTTTTTTTTTTTTTTTTATACCTTTCTTTTTTCTTGTCTGAATGAGTCCTAAACTTTTAAGGACAAAGGTTGTAGATTTGGAGGTTCCTATAAAAGATACTTCAGTAACATCAGCATTTGCTGTAACTCAAACACATGGTAATGCCCTAATACTTCTTCCATGGGTAATCCTTAAAAAAAAAAAGAACAACTTATCGAACCCCCGACCTTGGGGATAATGATAGAAAAACATCTTAAGTTTGGGATCATTACATAAAGTTTTTTTAATAAAATGGGAGAATTGAGGGCAAAACGCAAGTACTTCCCCAAAGTTTGGGATCATTACACAAAGTTCTTTTTATTTCATATATTTTCATTTTCATTTTAGGTAGTCTTTATGTTTAATTAATATATATGTTTGTAACTAAAAGCTGCTATGCTCTACTTTATTTCTAGGTATGTGTATTAAGATGACAAAAATGGTGCACCTACTAAGTTAGTTTTTAGCTCTATATGTAATCGTTTAGTAACTATTACACTATCACTAATAGTGAAAATGTTTCTATGATGTATGTTTCACCTTAAACTATAAATAAAAGTTATCGTTTGAACAAAAAAAAAGAGACATGTCTTTTTCAACTTTTTAATGTTTTACTGATAAGTCTGATCATGGCTGATAGTCATAAATCGAAAAATCAAACCAAACCGATGATAATCAAACCGATAATAACCAAACTGGTGGTTATTATTTTATTTGGTTTGGTTTGGTTATGGTTTTAGATATTTAAAAATCGACTAAATTGATTTGGTTATGGTTTTAATCAATAACCGACCCAAATCGAACCATGAACACCCCTAGCCATAGATACTCCTTATCTGGATTTAACTTGCAAGTACTAGTTTGCATTCGCGATTGGATTTGATCGGAGCGGCGCAACCAAAGGCTAGAGCGAGACAAGGCGAAGAGGAAGAGATTGAATTTTTAATAGCAAGTGATAACTAATTTGAAGACATGGAAGATATCCCAATGGATGAATATAATATAGATGAAATTACCGAAATAGTGCTTACAATGTAATTTTATTCTTGCACTACTTATAATCATAGTATTTGCAAGTTAAAAAAATTACATATTGCAAATAACTGTTATCCATTAATGAACAAAAATTATGGCTCATTGAGCTTTCTTCTCTTTACTTGTGTTCATATTCTTACTTATATTAAGTTAAGAAAATACCTACAATATACTTATAATTTACATCTACTTAAATAAAAATATAGAAAGTTATAACTATATATATTAATAAATATACAATCTTGAATTTTATAATACTCATGAGTTATTAGTAAATATAAAATTTAAGTTATACATATAACTTAAACATATATACCTACAATATACTTAGAACATACTTATAATATACATATACTTAAGTTATAAAATAGAAAAAACACAATCTTGAATTTTATAATACTCATAAGTTGTTACTATATATATATAAACTTAAGTATACATATATATATATATATATATATATATATATATATATATATATATATATATATATAGTAACATAACATATATATATAAATATACTTAAGTTAAAAATATATATATATATATATATAAAACTTATATATATATAAAACTTATATATATATATATATATATATATATATAGACATAAACTAATAAACTATAGTGTTAATTTATGTGTAAAATACATAATTAAACAAAAAAACAAAAAAAACACGTTTTTGGGCTAACCGGTTACCGGTTTGGTAGAAGGGTACCGGTTCCGGGAAAGTTGAAGCCAAACCGACCGGTTAACCGGTAACCGTTAGTCTTTACCGGTTCGGAAACCGATAACCGATTGGTTTGCTAACCGGTTCCAGGTCAACCGGATAATAGGCTTACTTGCACAGGCTTGCGGACATCAAGTTAATAGACGTGAAACTTTTCAAGTGTGATATTTTTCATTTGAATACATAAAGTACTAATCCAATAACGAAGGAGCTTATTTTCGTTGTTGATATCAACATCTCTTATGATTTCAAAGAACTGAAGCGAAAAGCAAAATTAGAAAAGCAAGTTAAGTTCTTGACCAAGTTAAAATCATCATGCTCAATTTATTAGATTGGTACGTACATATTATTACGTACAAGTTAAAATTTTGGCCTCGACATGGCCTGAGGTTAACATTTGTAATATTAATTTTTATAGGTAATAATAAATCGACATAATCATAACTCAAAATAGACTTCATAAAATTTTAGTTGAAGAACATTTACTTGTAAATTTATTTTTGGAGAAGTTTATTGAATGAAGAAGAATTTGGTCATTGGATTAACTGAACATCCAACCACACATGGGAAAGAGGATATTGTGGGTGGGGAAACTATAAAGATGCGATATGCCTATTAACGGGAAAAATTATACTCCCTCCGAAATTTATATGAATATAGGAAAATATTGTGGTTCAAAATAAGCCTTGAAAAAAAGAATCATTCATAAAGTGAATTTATTTCCAAATCGAACTTCATTTTGCCAAAAAGGAAATAGGTTCAAACAAATTGAAACAGAGGGAGTAGAATATAGGAATATATGGAAAAAAAGACTTGCCAAAATCTAGGAACATGTTTACATGGAAAATCGGTACAGCTGAATTTGTGTATGTGGTCAAGAACACGTAGATCAATGTAACCAAAATTATGAAATAGCAAGTAATAGTTAACAAGACAAGTGAAAGCAATGCATAGCTAATTAGTAGTCTGGGTCTTGGAGAAGCTTTGAGCGAATGCTAAGAATAATATGAATACTTTATATTGTTGTATAATGTTTCAGACGCTCCTTACAATGAAATAAAAAGCTCTATTTATACTTGAGCTATAGGGTACAAGTTTCATGAATCATGCCCCCTTAATTACCAATATTAATGCTCCAATAAAAGGTAATTAAGAGGTGATAAAGGCTAATAAGGCCGGAAGAATCTTGGGGGTCTTCTGTAACGGCAGTGCATTGGATGACGTTTGACCGGTGAATTGGCACGCCCCTCTGGACCCTCTGTAGTTTCTGTCTCTGTTAGCGGTTATCAAATTACTTCTCCGGAGTGTCGTATGCTTTCCCGGAACCCTCGTTTGCTGACTCGGATCTGACATGTTTCTATCGCCACGTGTCACCTTTTGAAACATTCGCTTGGTGTCTACGGATTTTTCCCTATACAGATAGTTTCCCCACTTTCTAGTTACTCGCTGAGATGTGTGGAAGATTTTCTCCTTCTTACCGGAAATTCATATAATCACCCTGGTGACTGCCTCATAAAAACCTTGTCGGAAAAACCCAATTTGGACAAAAAATCAGGTGAAGGGAAAAAGAGTGCAGGCCTTATGGATTCAGATTACAACTCCGCCACTGGTTTTTCTACCATCAAAGGCCGGTTGATGCTGAAAAAATACCACCACCACCACCAAAAGCTTGATCTCGGGGTTTTAGTGTTCACCTAGAACTTTTAATATTTGAGTTTTGACTCTTAGGTTTTCAGTTGCATAAAAAACTTTTAAACTTCAAATCTTGATTCTTGGGTTTTTATTTTTACCCGAAATTGTTTATTCTTAGAGTTTTGACTCTAGGGTTTTTAGTTATACCCGAAACTCTTATAACCTCGCAGCCTTAAAGGCCCGGGATGTTAATTACTAGGAATTTAAATCTTCTGGTTCTGCAAAATTCCGAAAATATAACATGTCCGGTTAACTTTACGATCGAAAATAAAGCATCTGGATTTTTAGCCGTTTAATTGGACGGCTTTATAAGAGAGGGCCCTTATGTTTCAGTGCTTATGAAGAGGACGTCTCCTGTTCATTTGGGCATAATTGTTCGGATCCGTAATCCTTATTTGCTTTTAAGCGTGAGCAAATTTAAGAATGATTTCGTTTCCTTCAGACGTAGAATGATTTCATTTCCTTAAGATGTATACGAGAATTTTTAGAAGGTGCAAGTTTTGCTTCATTCCATTCCATGAACGTACACAAGTGTTTACAACTTTGCATATACGATAGTTTATAGGAAGTGAACAAAAATACATTGCAAGAGAATTGCGGCCGAGCTGACACCTAGAGGGTTGAGACCATAGTGAAAGCCTCAGCTGCCCATTCATCCGGAACCACGGGCAACAACAACCTTTCCTTCTGGAATCGGGTGACAAAGTCACGGAGCAACACGGTCTCTCCTTGCGTTATACGAAAGATGTCTGCCT
The DNA here is from genome assembly GCF_029784015.1 of Lycium ferocissimum. NCBI lineage: Eukaryota > Viridiplantae > Streptophyta > Magnoliopsida > Solanales > Solanaceae > Lycium > Lycium ferocissimum. Next base: position 28,904,100 of record NC_081348.1, on the reverse strand, counting down.
TTCGCGTTCGCACCTTCCGGGCTCCAACATGGGCTTTAATAAACATATTTGCGAGCATAGCAAATGAATCAATAGAGTGTTCAAGCAAAAGAGAATACCAAGTTAAAGCCCTTTAAGCTAATGTCTCACCGAAAATCTTGATCAAGACTGGTTCGATCTCATTCTGTTTGAGGTCATTTTCCTTGATGGCCATGATGTAGGCTATTATGTGCTCCTGCAAATCTATCGTGCCGTCATATTTGGGGATGTCCGGCATATTAAATCTCTTCGGGATCAACTCTGGGGCATCTTCTGGTCTACAAGCTAACTAAACATACTTTTTTGCATACGGACCCTCAAGGACTGATGGAGCCCCTGGGATTCGATCATACGGGCTTGACGCTCCTTTCGCATTCTTTTCCGCTTCCTTAGCACTTTTGTTCACCTTATCATTGATGTCTTTCATAAATTTCAAGACTTGTGCCCGGAAGGGATCATCTGGGACGGACTCGCTCCGGATGCGTCTTCACTCCCAACGGTTCTACCCTCCATTCGGTCTCCACTGGGTGTATTATTTCCGACAGTTGGTGTCGAAGGAGTTTCCCTGAGCCTTCTGACTCCGGCGTTTGGATTACAAGAAAGTGCTGAGATAGTTTGCCTCATGAATTTTGTCTCCTCCATTATTGACCATTGCTGCTCCCTCACGATCTGCATTGCTTCTTAAGGGGTTTCATCAGTAGGTGGTGTTTCCTCTGTAACCCGTTGATTTAGATTTGTTTCCTCTGTAATCCGTTGATTTAGATCGACTCTAGGGACAATTGCTCCATCGTTGTTTCCGATAGTAAGATGAGTTTGGTCATCAGTAGTGTTTGTCATATCTGCAACAATTGAATCTAACAGCAAGATCTAAAAAGAATTAGTATAAGAAAGCGGGTCACAATGATACCACAATTGTTCTGGCCGCACGCGCCAAACTATTTACATGAAAAATCGATAATGTTGAATTTGTGTACGTGGTCAAGGACACGTGGATCAATGTAACCAAAATTATGAAATAGAAAGTTATAATTAACAAGACAAGTGAAAGTAAAGCATAGTTATTTATGTAGCTTGAGCCTTGAAGAAGCTTTGAGCTTGAGTCTCCAGGCTATGAATCACTATAGCCTCAACGAAATAAGCAAGAAAGAGCGAATGCTAAGAATAATATTAATACTTTGTATTGTTGTATAATGTTTCATATGCCTCTTACAATGAATAAAAAGCTCTATTTATACTTGAGCTATGAGTTACAAGTTCCATGAATCATGCCCCCTTAATTACCAATATTAATGTTGCAATAAAAAGTAATTAAGAGGTGATAAAGGCTGGAAGAATCTTGGGGGTCTTCTGTAACGGTTGTGCATTGGATGACGTTTGACTGGTGAGTTGGCAAACTCCTCTGGACCCTTTGTAATTTCTGTCTCAGGTAGCGGTTTCCAATTTACTTCTCCAGAGCGTCGTATGCTTTCCCGGCTAGTTGTTATGAAAAGAATTACTTATTCACTAGAATAAAAGAGATGCTCTAGTTTGAAAGTAAGATTTGAATACACTAGCTGTAATTTTCGAAGAATAGTGTTAATGTATTTATTAGGTTGGAAAAAGAAATATTTACTATGGGTGATTATTTTTATAATGGGGCTCAATGTGATGTAAAGTCTTTTAATTATGTGGGTTGAGAAATATTCTGTAACAATACAAAATACCATTTCAATTTTTTTTTTAAAAAAAAAAGAAGAAAAAGTTCCCTTGGATTTTATCTTGAGTGCTCGTCCTTGAAATAACTGGATGTTGTGTTGCTGTAAAGAACAATTTCTTATGTATTGATGTGAAGTTTGTCGATGAAAAAGTGAATATGGGGTGAGGAGAATTAACTATATTTCTGGGTATTATGGTGAAGATTTGGTTTATGCGATGATGAATTTTTGAGAGGAAATAGATTTTGTTCATTCTTGAATTCTAGAATTTGTTCTTGAAGGAAGCATGTAGTCATAGACTGGGGAAGAAAGCGGAGAAGGCTTTAGGTCAGAACTGTGTGTCATTTTTGCTCAAATTTTTAATTAAAATTGTCAAATTAGATTAAACTTGCTAATAACAGTAAGAAGAGCTTTTTGTTTGACTAGTTATTATTTATTATCCTAAGGAAATTTAGCACTGCATGATAAATTTAGCCTAATAAATCGCATAAAAGCCCAACTTGTGACTATTGGCATCCGATCCCACATTCATGTTTTCGTTTAATAAATTTGTATTTGTAGCCAAATTAGGTTATCTCAAAACAATGCCGACTCCTCCCCCCCCGAGAATTTTCTTCAATTTCTCCTAATTTTTCTTCTGAAATCTCTCTCATTATACTCGTCGTTTAGGTTATAATCTACATTGTTTTTTTTTTTTTTGGGGTTTTTTTGGAGTGGTCGCTAAAATTGTATAACTTTCGATTTGGTGATATTGGATTTTCTTGGCAAAAATTTAAGGAGCTAGCTTGAATATCAATTTTGGAGGTGTTAGGAGATGATTCGAGGCGCAATTGAGATGATGAAAATTGAAAGCTCAAGGTGAAGAGGACTACACCCGTGTATCCCACTGCATATCCATATATATTAGTGTAGATCACTCTAAGGAGCTTGAATATTATTTGGAGGTCTTTGGAGATGATTTGAGATGATTATCAAATTGAAAACTCAAGGTTGAAGGAGACTCTATCCGTGTATCCCCTGCATATCCGTATATATCACCATATATGCAGCGCATATCACCCTATATATCCATTTATCTCATGTATATCTATGTTTTATCAATGAAAATCTTTACATGGCACATGCTATACATGATATACAACGTAATATAAACCTGCCGCATGGTCATGAAATCTTGTGAACATGTGTTATTGAAAATCCTCTGAAATCTATTTTGTTTGGACATAAGTTTTATAAATTTTTCTGGAGGAAACTTCTATATCTATAGAGTGATACTCGGGTTTTGTAAAGTCTTCAATTGCTGAATCTAATTCTCCCTCTTTGATTTTTTTTTTTTTTTTTTTTTTTGGGAAAACAAAACCTTGCACTTTTGTGTGTATTTTGAGGTAGGGATGTAAACAGGGCGGGGCTGGGCGGGGCAAGCTTCTACCCTCAAAAGTTTTAACCTGTCCCGCCCTGCCCCATTTAAATTTTCTTATTCTATTTGCACTTTGCAATGTTTCGTTTTATTTTGTACTGCCCACTCGATCTAGACTCTAAATTGGTAGTATCAAATGCTACCATTTATTTGTGATGACCAATTCAACTCTTTTACTTTTTTTTTTTTCTTGATAATATTTGTTTTAATCACCTTCATTTTCAGAAAAGGATGATGCAACCAGAATCGCTTATGGAATAATTTGAGCATTTTAGAATCTTCATGAAGTTGCAAAAATAAGTTGTGATTTTATACATTTTGAAATTCATTATGTTAAACATATCAATATTGCAATATGCTTTTAACTCTAGAGGTTATTATAAGGTTAGATTACTACAATAAAAGTTGATTCACTGTCCTTTTATATTGTCTATAATTTTGTTTGTTCTATCTTATGAAAAGCTGTATAAAACTCATAGCTATTTTAAATTTGAAAGGCAACAAAGTCTATCATGTGAGGTTTTTAAATTATTTTGAATATATGCACTTTATTCTAGATTACGGACAGTAAATATCTTATTTACTTGGTTAACTTTTTACATTGTCCTTAATGAGCACTTCAAGAAAACAATGGTACTGGAAGGGAAAAATTAGGAAGTTCTTCACAAAATATTTGTTCAACATATTATTTTTCCCAAAAAAACAAAATTGAAAAAATATAGGGCTGCTCGCCTCAGCTTTTTCTTTGAATTGGAGATCGTCCCAATTTCCTATTGAGATAGGCATTCAAGCTTGGACTCGATTTGTCTGGGATAAAGCCATTCCTACAATAATTAACATTTTTGCGTATCCATCACCTGTCCTGTCCCATTTAAATTTTTCAAAATGAAGTTTTGCCCTGTCCTACCCTACCCTACCCCGCACCGCCCTGCCCTGTTAACTCGATGGCCAAACTGCTATATTCAGGTAGTGTGATTGTATGTGCTATCTTGTTACCTTTATTTAGTATTTTAAAATAGCAACTTTAGTTTAACACCTTGATTTAGTATATTGACATAACAACTTTACTTATGATATTAATAGCCTGTTTGGCCGAGCTTATTTTTCCCTCAAAAGTACTTATTTTTTCAATAAGCGCTTATTTGAAAAAAAGAGAGGTGTTTGGCCAAGCTTTTGGGAGAAAATAAGTGCTTCTGGGGAGTAACATAAATAATTTTTCAGAAGCTAAAAAAAATAGCTTTTGCCCAAAAGCACTTTTTTGAAAAGTACTTTTGAGAAAAATACACATAGAAGCATTTTTTAAAAGCTTGACCAAACACTAATTGCTTATCAAAAGTGCTTTTTAAATTAATTGGCCAAACACAAATTGTTTTTCGCCAAAAGTACTTTTAATTTTTTTTTTTTTTTAAAATAAGCTGATTTTAGAAGCTTGGCCAAACAGGCTATAAATTAGCATCCTTTATTTATCATTGACACTCCTATGAGAGAACAGTACGTAGGGCATTGATGATGCATAGGAAGCTTCAATGGCTACATAAGCAAGATAAAGAGCAATAAGCACTCGTGATCGGAATTAAACAAGCTCGAATAACATAGCCTTTTCTTATTTTATATATTTTAATTATTTTTATATTTTATTTAATCATTATATTAGTATTTCACTTTGTAATATTGTATTGTCTTAGAGTATGTATGCTATCAACTCTGAGGCAATACTAAATTTTTAATTTTTGCTAAGTTTTTATTTCTTACGTATTTGTTTAGGGAGGGGTTTATTTCTCGCTCTTCGAATGAGTAGGGTAAGAAATTGATCTTCCGTAATTATAATCTTTTTTAGAGATTTATTGACAAAAGTATATGTATAGGTGATTTATTAAAAGAAATCGGAAAATATTTTTTTGGCTCAAAGAAAAAATAATAGTTCCACCGCATGGTTTTTTGTCACAAGGTGAACACTCTCTGTGAATGACTCACACAACCAAACAAGGCCTTTTGAACTAAAAATTAGAATGCCCCGGGGATCTTAATAGCTCAGTTGGTTGGTTACCTGAACTTTGACCTTATTGGTGAGGTTTCGATTACCACCTTATAATCCCTTCCCCTATTTTCTCATTCCCCTACCCCAATTTTTTTTTTTTTTTTTTTTTTTTTAAAAAAATTAAAAGTAAAAAGAAGTTGGACTGCCCTTCACTAAGACAAGCTATCTGCCTTAACCTAACAGGGTCCAAATTTCTCACTAGGTTCAACTAACAAAGGCTTCGATAGTTTGACGATGCTCTTAATAAGAGATGAAAACCACGAATGATCAAACATGTGGTCGGAAAGTAGACAAGTGAGCTGAGGTTGTCAAAGTAATCGATGGTATACCACGCACCCAGTGGCTGATCTAGAGCATGACTTTCGGGTTCAGGGGACCCAATAATTTTTACCCAAATCATATACTCCTATATATATATGTATGTACATATATATTTGACTGTGAACCTAGCTAGTTTATTATTGAATATTACCATGAGGTTGTTATAAAAACCCCAAAACTTTAAATTCTGAATCTGCTTCTACGATCAGAAATCAATACGAAAATAGTGAATAGAGTTTAACTTCTGCATACTGCATTGATAATTACATATAGTCATCCTCATAAAATGAAATTAGCAACTTTAAAAAATAAGAGAAAATATCACGAATTGCCCGCCCAACCCAAACTAATTACCCGCTCATGTCCCCTCCAAAACTATTTTCGCTTCAGCCCAACCCAGCCCAAACTAATTACCCGACGTGCCGCCTCGCCCAAACCCCTTCATCCATAATATCATAGTAGTATATTTATATATCATGATGGTATCATGGAGAATTAAGAGAAGGACTGAAGCAGTCCTCCATGATACCATCTTAGTAATTTATATACCTCGATGGTACTATGGTCCTGAGGAGTGTCTCATTGAAGGACTGAAGCAGTCCTCCGTGATACCATCACAATATATGTATATAAGACGATGGTATCATAGAGGTTTTTTTTTTTTAAAAAAAAAAAGAAAAGTGTGTCTTTTTAAATAAATGAACATGATCATCCATAATACCATCTCAGTATATTTATATATCGTGATGGTATCATGGAGGACTAAGAGAAGGACTGAAGCAGTCTTGATGATACTATCTCAGTATATTTATATACCATGTTGGTATCATAATTTAGGGGCATTTCAGGTAAATAATTTTAATTTTTTCAGGGGGTACGAAAATAATGGAAATATGTGCAGATGATTATTTTTGTTTGAGGGGCACGCACGTTCTTTACCCAAAAAATAACTCTAGTTTTCTTGCTATAACACGCACCAGGTAAATAGGAAATATGTATGCCCCTAGCCTCCTACGTACGTAGTAGAATTCTATATAAGGCCATTGAAGCAGAAGCTTTTGGGAGAACACACAGGGCGAAGTAGCAGCTTTGTAGTTATCAAGAAGAAATTAAAAGAATGGCTTCTAAACCTGGCATTCTCACTGAGTGGCCATGGACACGGCTTGGCAACTTAAAGGTATACTCTTTCTATCATTTTCTTGAATTCCTCTACATTAGTTGCCCCGTTCTTTTGCTGTGATCAAAACATCACACGTTCAGGAAGTATACACAAAAGCATTTATTTTAGGAGACTGTATTACCTATAACACGGAGTTGGCAATATAAATTCTGCTGACTTTTTTCTTCTTTTAAAATAATCTATTGGGATGAAGTACTTGGTATTGGCGCCATTTGCGTGTCACAGCATATACACATTCTTCCTGAGCAAAGATGAAGGTCCGAGGGACATGTTCTACGTACTCATACTCCCATTTCTACTATCGAGAATGGTTCACAACTGTATATGGATATCTCTATCCCGTTATGTTACTGCAAAGGGGAACAATCGAATTGTTGATAAGAGCATTGAATTTGATCAAGTTGACAGAGAAAGCAACTGGTATGTACTCTTCACCCTCATGCCTTCGTTATATTCTTCACCCACTCCATATCATTTTGGTAAATACGTACTATTACAAGTCAAAATTCACTAATAGTGTAAAGATGTGTAAAGAAGATCTTTACACTGGTAGTGTTTATAACTTAAATCTTAGATTGTCTGTAGCTAAAAGTTTTTTTTTTGGGCCTTAGCAATACCTTACAGAATTTCTACTTAAGTTTATTTTTTCACTTAGTGAAATTGGTGTGGCTCTTAATTCAAATCTAACAATAATGTATACTTGTAAAAGTTTAGAAAATAAAGGTTTTAAAATTATCTTAAGAACAAAATTGTGTAAAATTGAATTAAGAATCTTGACAAAATTCAACCTACTTCAAACAGATTGATTTTTTTTTCTTATTCGACTTTTTTACCCCTCATCTAAATATTACTTTTATACTAATATTTTTGTACTACTAAATAATATTGCTTAAAGACATGGACTAAAAAGTCAGAATCGAACCCTTGACGTTGAGGACAAAAATTGGCTCCAGATCACAGCACCCAATACTCATCTTTGTCCAATGAAAGTATCTATTACTCATAGACAAAAATAGGTAATTTGACTAAAGTAAACGTACCCCAAATTAAATAGGCATTGGGATTTGATCATATAACACTTAATAGGGCAACTATGGAAAAATAATGTTAATTTTTTCTTGATTTGCTAAGTGGACTCTTTTTTTATCCAAGAAAAAAAGATTGAATGACTTTTTTACCCCTCATCTAAATATTACTTTTATAATATTTTTGTACTACTAAATAGTAAATTCACTTCAAATAAATGATAAATGAATTAATTAGATGGAAAGTCATGCACATGATATTCATGAATCTGCCAAGTACTCAATGCAAATTCATTAATTAGTCCAGTTTCAATTTTTGAAATTACTTCCGTTTCTCAGTAATTACTGAGGAATTGCGAAAGGTAGAATTCTTATCTATCCCTTTTCATTTAATCGTCAGTTTTTAATTCTTTGCAAGAGTTTACTTAATTCTCTTTTTTTTTTTTTGGGTAAAATTTAAGTGCGTGTTGAAAAACCAAAACAAGCTGTGAGGCATATCCATGTATGACTCTATCCGTATTTATACTTTTTCTAAACGTGTGAAGCTCCAAAATAAAAAAGTCAAATTCTCAAATGGCCCTTCGGAAATTGAACAACCATTTTACCCTTTAATCACACATTATTCTAAACACATTTTTGTAATAAAAATATTTATACATTTCAATAAATTTATTAACCTACTGAATTCCGTGGGTAAACATTAATTCTTGTAATTGAAGGATACATAACTACTAATTTATTGTGATTATTAATGGATAATCATGTAAGAAGTCATTTTGAACTCTATATAATGAGAAAACATATGGCTGAAAATACTACTGATAGAATTACGTGGGTAAGCATTAATCTTGCAATTGAAAGATACATAAATATTAATTTTATTATTAATTATTAATGGTAAGACATATAGAAAGTCATTTTAAATTCTATATAATGAGAAAGCATATGACAGAGAGCAACTCAGAGTACCTTCTCCTTTTTCGTTCTTGAAACTGCCTTTATGTACTATTTTTTCTTGCAATATATATATATATATATATATATATATATATATATATATATATATATATATATAGGGCCCTATATATATATATATATATATAAGAGGACTCTCCGTATATATGAATAAAATCTTGAGTTTTAACTCAAAAATATTTATGCTTAATTTCTTATTTAAGTAATAAATCCCACCATGTAGATGTTAATGTAGAAATTTCTGCTTTTTTCTATAACTATGTTTCAGCGTTTCGGTGACTTTTTTGAGTTTTGATAAACTTTATGTTCTTCCTTTTTTCATTTCTTTGGCTATCAAAGGTGTGCCCCATGATAAAGTATGTAAGAGAATCAAGCCTTCACTATAACTTAAATGAATAATTTGAACTACTTATAATTTGGAAGAGCTTTTCATCTTCTGATACTAACCCGTTTGGCCATAAGAATTATAAACTTTTTTCCGATTTTTTTTTTCCAAAAATTTGTGTTTAGCCATGAAAATTTCAAATATAACTTGAAGTTGTATTTGAAATTTGAAAAACAAGAAAAACTTGTATCACTTTTTTCACAACCAAAACAAGTACATTTCAACAAAAAAAAAATACTATTAGCAAAACTATGGCGAAACACAACTCCATCTCCAAAATTTCAAAACATGTAAAAAAGTTTTTGGTTTCTTATGGCCAAACGCCTACTTAATATCAACCTTTTGATATGTTACTTTCATTCAGTTTGCTCTTTTTTTTTTCCTCAAATAATAAGTTTATCGTGTAGCCTTTTCATATTCTTTGCGAATTTTATCTTACTCTTTTTATAAATTGTAGCCTATTCACTTTTAAGGTTACCTCCTTTTATTAATTCATGTTCAGTTTTTATTCTCATTGTTATTCAGATATTACATTGCAATTCTTAGAATCTCTTTAAATTGTTAAAGCCCCTTTGAATCATTCTCTTATAAATTTCTAGTTTTTTGGTTCTTTAGCTTTTGAGTTCGTCCCATTTTTGGATTGACAAGAGGTTTCATTTCAAGTTCAGCAAGTTAGATTCTTTTTCAGTTTGTTCAAGAATCAACTTTTATGTGATATTTTCCGGAACTTTTGCTAATGGATCAATAAGCGATGTTCAACAATATGTCATTCGAAAAGGCTTAATGTTCATCAATTTCAGCTTATACTTCTACACTACAAACTTTCTATTACTCATTAGGCTACACCTTTTAGCATGATTTATGAGTAGCACATGAGTCTGGGACACACGTGTCCAGAAACTAGTCTAAACAAAACGAAAGGACAATGCGAAATTAAATAATTGATCTTACATGGCATGATTGATTTAAGGATGAATAATTGTTTTGTAGGGATGATCAGATCATACTTAATGGACTGTTATACTATATTGGATACTTACTGCTGGAAGAGGTTCATCACATGCCTTTGTGGAGGACTGATGGGATCATTATAATTGGCTTGCTTCACAGTGGTCCGGTGGAGTTTCTCTATTATTGGCTTCACAGAGCTCTGCACCACCATTTTCTCTACTCTCGTTATCATTCTCATCATCACTCCTCCATTGTTACTGAGCCCATCACTTGTAAGTTGTCTTCAAAAATGCTTTTATTAGTTTTCTCTATTCGAGAGGACTCATAAACATTAATGTTTTGTATTTTGACAGCTGTAATTCATCCGTTTGCTGAGCACTTATCATATTTCACGCTCTTTGCCATACCATTGTTGACAACTGTATTCACTGGGACTGCCTCGATGGCTTCATTTGCTGCTTACATTACCTATATTGACTTCATGAACAACATGGGCCACTGCAACTTTGAGCTCATTCCTAAGTGGATGTTCTCTATATTTCCCCCTCTAAAGTACTTGATGTATACGCCCTCGTGAGTGTTCATGCCCTATATTTCGGTGAGCTTAATTTTGTGCAAAATATTTACACAATTAAATCATCTGGTAAAAATGATAACGGACCGAAATCACGCTTTTTTTTCCATCTAGAACAAAAGTGCACGTTAAAAGCCAAAAGATTCAAAATGCAGAGTCCCCACTTCTGAATCACAACATTTTGAATCTTTCATCCATACCTCATTAATTGATGGATATTAGGTGGGGGACCATAGTACAATTTTTATATCTTTGAAATATAAACGTCAAAGATACTCTACACAAAGTCTTAACCATTCAGCTTTTTTATTACATCCACAACATAACAATAGTAATATTTTTTCATGTTCACGGAACCACTTTCGAATGTACAAACTGAAGTTGTGTATTTGTGAAGATTTTGTTTAATTTTTTTCCACTAAAATAAACATTTTGGTGGCACAGGTACCACTCACTACATCACACTCAATTCAGGACAAATTTTTCTCTCTTCATGCCAATGTATGACTATCTCTATGATACATTGGACAAGTCCTCAGACACATTGTATGAAAAGTCACTTGAAAGGGAAGCTGAAGTGCCTGCTGCGGTGCACCTTACACATCTAACAACTCCAGAATCCATTTACCATCTTCGACTAGGATTTGCATCCTTGGCCTCGGAGCCTCACACCTCAAAGTGGTATTTTTGGGTAATGTGGCCCGTCACACTATGTTCCATAATGATTACTTGGATATATGGTCACACATTTGTTGTCGAGAGAAATTTGTTCAAGAATCTCAAATTACAAACTTGGGCTATCCCAAAGTATCGCGTACAAGTAAGTAATCAATATTATTCCAGATTCTTTTTACGTTTTTGACCCTTTGTTAAAGCTATTAATTAGCATGATTCTTGATTTTGTTGCAGTACTTTATGAAATGGCAAAGAGAGACTATTAACAACTTGATTGAGGAAGCCATCACGGAAGCAGATAAGAAAGGCATAAAAGTTTTAAGCCTTGGACTCTTAAACCAGGCAAGTCATAATTGTTAGGCTAAAACAGTCCAAAGATACTCTTAACATGATGTGATATTATCCGTTCTGGGCCAAGCCCGCACCATTTTCCCCAAAAGGCCTCACATCATTAAGAGTATCCAAGTCCTTATAAGTAGCTCCTTGTTCTTTTTAATTTATAGACATGAAAGGTGAATGGAGAGGTCATGATCAAAAGTGGTACTTTATTCGCACACCCAAAAATCTCCCCCTCTAACTAAGTTGCACATGACTCATTACGGGTCAAAGATTCAACGTGTCAATGTGCCACCCACATCGAGGTTGTGTATGTGTGGTCCATAGACTAGCAAAGGCACTAAGCCGGGCCCCACGCCACACTCCGCCATCTTCATACTCGTCCCGCCAAACCATTAGCTATACGTATAAACGAAACCATTGTTGGGCTTTATCACAGTACTAAACATTGTCTCATCAAAGATGGACCGTTAACATTATGTGATATTGTTCACGATTAAGGCCAAGCCCGCACGGTTTTCCCCAAAAGGCCTCACATCATTAAGAGTATCTAACTCCTTATAACTAGCTCCTTCTTCTTTTCAGCTACCAATGTGGTACTTTATTCGCACACCCAACAATAATATATGTAAAAGAAACAACTAATGCTCTGTCCTTAATCTACCTTTAGGAGAATGTGATGATCTCTTCGTAACATGTGATTTTGTGTCAAAAGTGTTGCAAAACTTCTGTTAGCTAACACAAACATTAACTATTAGGAACAAATAGAATTATAATGAAATCTTCGCTGCACCCTATTGATACTTATCCCCTTTATACAAATGTAACTTTCCAGAAGAGCGACAACTTATACCTTTTCAATATAACTTAATAGTAATGGTGAACTTTACATAAGAAAGAATCCTCACAAACTTTACTAGCAAAGTGAAGGTGGTAGATGGAAGTATCAATATGCTTCCAGTATAAACAAACAATGTTGTCGTGGTAATAAACTCCACTTCCTAAAGGAACTTCTCAAGTTGTCCTTAGAGGCCGTTTGTCCAAAGTTGCTTACTCCATTGCCCTTGCCTTGTGCCAAGGAGGAATTCAGGTATATTTGACTATTAATCTCCTTCATCATTATCAGTTATTTTCCCTTTCTCTCATTCACTATTGTATTTTTTATATATAGGTTGTCACGTTAGGCGAAGAGGAATACAAGAGACTTAAAGCAAAGCTTACCCCTGAGGCTGTAGCTAACTTGGTCCTGTCGAAGTCTTATGCTTCAAGGGTATGTACAAACCAATTACACCGAAATATACCGTCCTAAATCTTGATAATTAATAACAAACAAATGAAAAAAGTTATTGATTGAACATTACAATGCAGACATGGCTAGTAGGGGATGGATTGAGTGAAGACGAACAATTGAAAGCACCAAAAGGAACCTTATTCATTCCTTATTCACAATTCCCACCAAGGAAAGCTCGCAAGGATTGCTTCTACTTCAGCACACCAGCTATGATTACTCCTAAAAATCTTGAAAATGTAGACTCTTGTGAGGTAATTAGAAAAGATTATTTATTATCCTTAATTTCTCATTAATTTTTTTAGCGTGTTATCATAATATAAGAAATTCATGATTGAATCTATTATGATTCCAGAATTGGTTGCCAAGAAGAGTTATGAGTGCATGGAGAATAGCTGGGATTTTGCACGCCTTGGAAGGTTGGAACGAGCACGAGTGTGGTAACATGATGTTTGATATTGACAAAGTATGGAAAGCTAGTCTCGATCATGGATTTTGCCCATTAACCATGTCTTCTGCTACTGAATCAAAGAATTAGGAATAAAGATTTGTTTTTGTGATCATATCTTGGATTAGTGGTCAATGATATAAGCTATTTGCGTTACAAAGCTCTGTATGCATTATATAATATGTAATATGAACCAATTTGGATCATGAAGGATGACTTCTATAGTATAACAAACTTTATGTTAATCTCTTTTTCTTTTTATTCCAGCTTCCCATTTCTTTCCTGTTAATGTTTGTCTAACAGAAGGTAAGTTCTAGCAATGACTCTATTGATTCTTAGGTGGAAATGCAGAGTGCTAACAATCATATCTTTCCTGGCGAGACAAATAGTGTATGCACTGAATAATCTGCTATTTCTCTCATTCCAAATCCATGAGAAAATGCACCATAGTGTAGCTTTTGAAATTGCTTTTTATGTTCTATGCTTATTGATTGTGATCTTCAGCTAGTGATTGTCTCATCCATTTTACGGTTCGGAGTATTACCTAGTTACACAAATACATCAAACAAAGAAAGAGCTAGACTTAACCTGTCAACATTATCATAAAAGCCATTTATAAGTCTTACTCGTCGCACCAACGATAAGCTAATGAAAATGGAAACTATGATTTTCAAGGCACATAACTAAAAGTTGGCATGGCAATGTCAATTCTCAATTGCCTGAAATCCTCAAATCTCAGCAATAAATGCAAGTCTCAATTGCTAAGCTTGGCAATCATATAAACACATCATACCTGTACAGGATGACTTATTAAGTAACTCAATTAATTCATAATCAAAAGATCAACTCTAATGGATGACAAGCAATAGACTTTATAATGAAATGCAGCCTGTATAACTTCCTTAATTAAGCAAGCAATAAAAATCAAAAATTCCTTTAAACAATAGTACATAACAACAAATAAGGAACACTTTTCAAGAAAAAGGATACGAATAAAAAATTTTTTAGATAAAGCCAAAGCAATAGCAAGCACAACTTTAGAGATCCCTAAAAACTTGCCATAGTCTCCACTAAATTTGAACAAGATAGAGCTCCATAGGGAGCTTTATATCTAAGTATTTAACTATTTTCCAAAGATTCGTTGGAGGATTTTCAACATATATATTCAGGCTACAGAAAATAAACTACTTCTTGGCACTGCATTAAGTTCTTAATATTGTCTTGACTATCTGTAATTTTGTATGGAAAAGAAGTAGTGTTAACACGGATTCTAAAATTTATTTATACATCATCTAAAGTGAGAAGATAAATGAGTTCACAACCACCCAAACCCATTGTGAGAGCACCACATAAATAAGCAATTGGGAGAATTATGAAATCCCAAAAACGAATTTTTTGGCTTTGCCAAAACTTCCATTTCTGAATTCCATATTACTTTTAAGTTTATGTCAGAAAATAGTTTCACTTTTTCAGGAAGCTCACATCACTGTAAAAGTTAAAACAACTCAATGTTCAACCATTTGAGGCCAATTTATAAGAAGCCGTTTGGACATGATTTGAAATCACGAGATGAAATCATGTTTGGACATGCAATTTGGATTTTTTAAAATGTATTCTTTCTTATAAAAATAAAAACCCCACTTCTAAAACCATAAAACTAATCAATGCTTATACAATCTTACCGAATGAGCAAGTCATAGTTCATAACAAAATTAATACGCTACTAGAAGGAATTTCTAAAAAATACAACATCAATTAATCAAACTTTAGTTCATTGATTGATTGATCTGTAGTCGAACTATATGTAGGTTTAGATCCACCAAACAATATATGAACTTGATTGTCTACCACTCGGATTCCACTAAAATAACCCAACTAGTTCTTTACCGTGGAAATTTTGTTCTATATTACCTACATGTAAACTTCAAGAAAGAATCTCGAAGAATTTCAATTAGAAATTTTAATAAATTCACAACAACAACTTCTCAGTGTGAGAATTTTGACTACCCATTGCCCTTGCTTGCACACAACCACGTATTGACTAACTCTCACTATCGCGATTCACTATATATAGGTTGACTAACTCACCTTAAATCAAAGCTTACCCCCGAGTGCTCACTTGAAAGCTATAGACAACTTTTGAGAAAAAACCTAAAAACAATTCTTAAAAGGAAGGTAGGTTTCAAGGAACAAATGAACAAAAAGGAACCTTACTCCAACAACTCTAAAGAACATAGATATAATTTGAAATGTAGACTCTTGGGTAATACAAAAGATTTTTATTATCCTTAATTTCTCATTTTTTTTTTGAGTGTTATCATTGAGAACTTATGATTGAATCTATTATGGTAAAAAAAATTGTTTCCAAGTTATACAATATGTTGGAACAAGTTGTATATATATTGGGGAACATTAATGAGACAAAGACCATCTCCCCTCAAAGAATTAGACTAAAGCATTTGGCAATTTTATTAGTGGTCAATGATATATAGGCTATTTGCATTACGCACTCGTAATTATTAAGTCACGTGAGAGTATAACACATTTTTCGGTCAATCTTCTTAAAACTAAGTATTTTATGTATATATTTTTAAAAAATCTCTCCCAAATCCATGAAAAGAGTACATTTGTTATAAATATATGTTCTATCAACACATCTTTTAATATTTGATATAAATGGTTACTAAACAAAGAAAGTTGAATGTATCATAAAAGCCATTATAAGATCTTATTTACAAACATATAAAAGTTGGCATGGGTCAATTCTTTGACATTAATTCCCATGATTGTGAATCCAAATTTTTCCTTTTTTTTTTGACAAGCATTTTTTTTTTTTGAAATCGTGTCCAAACGTACTAC
The DNA here is from genome assembly GCF_029784015.1 of Lycium ferocissimum. Lineage (NCBI taxonomy): Eukaryota > Viridiplantae > Streptophyta > Magnoliopsida > Solanales > Solanaceae > Lycium > Lycium ferocissimum. Next base: position 28,887,916 of record NC_081348.1, on the reverse strand, counting down.
TAACTTTGATCTAGAAATCCTATATTCGCCTCTTGTCCTAGCTATTATGCTAAATAGTAAGCAATCTTCCTACCCCAACTAATTCGATATTGAGGTTGTTTAGTTGATTGATTGATTGATCTTAGTCGAATTGATTGATTGATTGATCTTAGTCGAATTGATTGATTGATCTTAGTCGAACTATAGTAGATTTAGATTAGTTATTGAACCCAAACATTCAACCATCTCGCCCACTACATTAAGTCTAGTTCTTTCATAAGCATCCAGGTTCCATATTACTATCAACAAATGAAACTTTCATTTTTGTAATTATCCAACAACTTTTATAACCAAGTAGTTTCTAATTAAACAAATTTTGTACAATTTAAGATTAATTTTAATTTCACAACAACAAAGTGTGAGAATTTAGTAGTATCTACGCCACATATTACACATATCCTGAGTATGTCATTAGAAATACAAGCCCTTTAAAGGGATTGGAACTAGCTTTTCTAAAAATGTTTCCACTTATAGATTAGCAACCACACTCAACCAGGGGCAATAATGAACGAAGCATCTCCCCGTAAACCAATTATATTAAATGAGTGCATCCTTTCGTTCGGGGGTTATTGCGGAATAATAATATGAAGCAAACATAGTCAAACATACTACTTATAACGGGAGGCTCAACGATGAAAAACCGCATTTTGGAACTATCCACCAAATTTTATCATGCTTTCTAAACAATATATACAGATCTTTTCGATCTACCCGCTTAATGACTCCTTATCCCTTTATTTCGACTTAATGCATCCTTCAGCGTATAATCATACCATAAATACTACTTGCGATTTCCAATGCTTTCCACTGCTTTGGAGGCATCAACAATGTTATTCGGGCACGGAGGCTGATAATCGTTCTCATCATCACATCCCATAGTAGAGTCACACTCATCGACAACCTTTTAGCCTTCACACTTCTTCCATTAGCACTTACTTTTACATAGTTAAGGCACCTATCACCACCACTATACCATCCGGTTGAAAGGGCAACAACCGGAGTATCGTGAGAGTGGTGTTGGTTGTCACATTCTGATGGTGCACTCCTGTCTCCGCCTTTTTGAAAACTCTTTAGCGTTAGTATTGCCTTTTGTGTTGCCAGTCACAGGAGGCGAACATTTGTAAGTCTTTGTGCGTCTTCATTTTCCGGCCACTTGCCTTGCATTGTCCCGAGGCGGCTTTATGCCTAAAATGATTTTGCCACGTATGTTTATGCTTTTTGATTTTGCCACTCGGCTGGGAAACCTGTAATCTTGCATCTAAGCTGTTAGTAAGAGTGCCAAAAACTAGCAACACCAGAAGTGATTTTCCCAAGCTAGAGTTCTTCATGGTTTTTTGTCCCTGTTGTTTTGTTTTCTAATGTTGATTGTGTTGAGATTGGGATGATCTAGCTGGTTAATATAGTGGTTTTGGTTAGAGAAAAATGCCAATATTCTTCTCTAGGCATCAAAAATTTCTTACTATAATTAAGTAGAATGTTGTGAAGTTTAGCACTCAAATGGTCTAGTGGAATACTGTTTATATTATAGTTTCTTGGCCAAAGGTGCAAATATACCACTTAACTTTTCATTTTAGAGCAGATATACCCCTCGTTAAAAAAGTGGTGTATATATACCCCTGCAGTTACAAAATGATGCAAATATACCTTTTTTGTTGACGGAATTTTTTGTAAAAATCATGTAAATTATTTTTTAATTAAAAAAATGCCACGTGGCTTTAGAAAAAAGTCTACCAATTTTTTTTGACACATATTTTTCTAAAGTCACATGTTAATTTGGATCGGGTCTTCATATAAAAAAATGGGTAGACATATTTTTTAAGGTCACGGGGATATTTTCTTAAACGAACCAGATTCGACACATCAGTAAAAAAAAATTACCATATGGCTTTAGAAAAATATGTCTACTCAAAAAAATGGGTAGACTTTTTTTTAAAAGCCACGTGGAATTTTTTTAATTAAAAAAAAAGCTACATGTTTTTTTTTTTAAAATTCGGTCAACAAAAAGAGTAGATTTGTACCATATTTATAACGGCAGGGATATATTTGCACCATTTTGTAGTGGCAGGAGTATATATATATCACTTTTTTAACGAAAGTTATATTTACTCTAAATCGCAAAGTTGAAAGGTATATTTTGCACCTTTGCCCTAGTTTCTTTTAGTTATATGGCTATAGTATATTCGGACACATCTGATTGTAACTTCTTTTCTTTCCTTGATGGTCACGACCTTTGTTTTCTATATCTGGATGTCCAAATTTTTTCTTATAATCAAGTATACAATTATGTAGTTTTGCAGTCAAATGGTTAATTGGAGTATGTGATTTAGTTTTGCCAGTTAAATGGGTATGCCTGAGGTTAACATTTGTAATATTAATTTTTATAGGTAATAATAAATCGACATAATCATAACTCAAAATAGACTTCATAAAATTTTAGTTAAAGAACATTTACTTATAAATTTACTTTTGGAGAAGTTTATTGAATGAAGAAGAATTTGGTCATTGGATTAGCTGAACATCCAACCACACATGGGAAGGAGGATATTGTGGGTGGGGAAACTATATGCGATATGCCTATTAACGAGAGAAATTATAGAATCGAGGAAAATATGGAAAAAAGACTTGCCAAAATCTAGGAACATGTTTACACGGAAAATTAGTACAGTTAAATTTGTGTACGTGATCAAGGACACGTGAATCAAGGTAATCAAAATTATGAAATAGCGAATAATAATAAACAAGACAAGTGAAAGTAAAGCATAGCTATTTATGTTGTCTGGGCCTTGGAGAAGCTTTGAACTAGAGTCTCCGGGCAGTGAATCACTATAACCTCAACGAATTAAGCAAGAAAGAGCCAATGTTAAGAATAATATGAATACTTTGTATTGTTGTATAATGTTTCAGATGCCCCTTACAATGAAATAAAAAGCTCTATTTATACTTGAGCTATGGGGTACAAGTTCCATGAATCATGCCCCCTTAATTATCAATATTAATGCTGCAATAAAAGGTAATTAAGAGGTGAAAAAGGCTAATAAAGGCCGGAAGAATCTTGAGGTCTTTTGTAACGGCTGTACATTGGATGGCGTTTGACCGGTGAGTTGGCACGCTCGTCTGGACCCTTTGTAGTTTCTATCTCGGGTATCGTTTACCAAATTACTTATCCGGAGCGTCGTATGTTTTCCCGGAACCCCTCGTTTGCTGACTCGGATCTGACCTGTCGCCATCGCCACATGTCAACTTTTGATACATCCACTTGGTGTCTGCAAATTTTGCCCTAAACAGATAGTCCCCCACTTTCTGGTTACTCACTGAGATGTGATCGGGAAGTGGAAGATTTTTTTCCTTCTTGCCGGAAATTCATGTAATCACGTGACTGCCTCATTAAAAACATAGCTAGAAAAACCCAATTGGGATAAAAAAAAACTGGGCAAAGGAAAAAAAAGTGCAGGCCTTAGGGATTCAGAGTACAACTCCACCACTGGTTTTTCTACCGTCAACGGCCGGTTGATGCTGAAAAGTACCATCATCGCAAAAAGCTTGATCTCGGGTTTTAGTGTTCACCCGGAGTTCTGTCTTAGGTTTTTAGTTGCATCAAAAACTTTTAAACTTCGAATCTTGACTTAGGTTTTTAGTTATACCTGAAATTATTTAATCTTAGAGTTTGACTCTCGGATTTTTAGTTATACCCGAAACTTTTATAACCTCGCAACCTTGAAGGCCGGGGATATTAATGACCAGGAATTTAAATCTTATTGTTCTGGAAAAGTTCAGAAGTATAACATGTCCGACTAACTTTATGACCGAAAATAAAGCATCCGGCTTTTTAGCTGTTTAACTGGACGACTTTACAAGAGAGGGTCCTTATGTTTTGTTGCTTATGAAGAGGATGTCTCCTGTTCATTTGGGCACAATTGTTCGGATCCGTAATCCTTATTTGCTTTTAAGCATGAGCAAATTTAAGAATGATTTCGTTTCATTCGGACGTATATGAGAATGTTTAGAAGGTGCAAGGTTTGCTTCATTCCATTCCTTGAATGTAGACAAGTGTTTACAACTTTGCATATACGACAGTTTACAGAGAATGAACAAAAATACATTGCAAGAGAACTGTGGCTGGGCTGACACCTATTAGGTCTAGCCGGTTCCTGATTCTGGTTTCTTCTATTTTTTCGAGGCTAATCTGGTGGTCCCAATCCTTTTTTTTTTTTTTAATTTGAGCCGATTCGAGCTATCTTCGGTATCTTTAACGGATATGATGCCTTTGGGCACAATGCCCTTTTGTTTATGTCCCGAGGCACCTTCGGATACTTCCCGTACTTATTGCGGGCCCCTGTTCCCGTTGTTCAAGGACATTGCTATTCTTTATCTAAGTCGTTTTCTAGCGACTCGTTCCTGAAACGCTCCTGCCTCCTGTTGCTTGAAACGTCCATAGTCCCAACGGGTGTGGTTCAAATCGGTGTCTGGAATGCCTCTGAACAAATTTCAGTTGACCTTGATTCTGAGCCGTGAAAGATGTCAATATATTTACCTGATCATCTTCTACGCGAATCTTTGAAGTATACCGATTGTGAACATCTTCCCACGTTATTGCTTGAAACTCTAGCAAATTTTCCTTGAGTTTCGGTCCGTAAGCTTCCGAACTCGCAGGGTTGAGACCTATAAGAAAGCCTCTCCTTCGCTTCCCGCTTCATCCGTTCACCTTATCGGGAGCATAAGAATATCCTTAGCTACAAATGGTTGGACCGTTAGACAAAGTCACGGAGCCCAACTCGGTCTCCGTAGCACACTTTCATGTTTTAGTTCGTTACATGAAAGATGTACGCCTTTCGCGTTTACCTTAGGGCTCCGAAGCGTGAGCGCTAATAAACATATTTACGAGCATATCAAATGAACCAATAGAGTGTTCAGGCTAAAGAGAATACTAAGTTAAAGCCCATTTAACTAATGTCTCGCCTAAAATCTTGATCTAGACCGATTCGATCTCATTCGATTTCATGTCATTTCCTTTGACAGTTATGGTGTAGACCATTATGTGCTCCTGCGGATCTATCGTCCCGTCATATTTTAGGGATGTCCAGCATCTTAAATCTCTTCGGGATTAACTCGGGACACCTACGGTACGTAAGAGCTAAGCGAAGGTTGTCATACTTTTTTGCATCGGACCCTCGGGACCCTCACAACCAAATTTAGAGCTCCTCGGGATTCGATTCATATGGGCTTGAATCTCCTTCGTGTTCTTTTCCGCTTCCTTAGCGCTTTTGTTCACCTTATCAGTGATATCTTTCATAAATTGAAATACAACCGTAAAAAACTAAAAAGTAGCTACAAATGGTAAATATGAAAAGTAGCTATAATTTGTTAGAATCTTCCAAAATATGGTGGTTTATGTAAGTTTTATTATTATCCTCTAAGGAAATTTAGCCTAATAAATCGCATAAAAGCCCAACTCGTGACTACTGCCATCCGTAGCACACTTTCATGTTTTAGTTCAATAAATTTGTATTTGTAGCCTAATTAGGTTACCAAAAAATATCTCAAAACAATGCCGACTCACAATGGCCCCCCGTCAAGAATTTTCTTCAATTTCTCCTAATTCTTTGTCCCAAATGTTTCAATCTTTCTTCTCAAATTTCTCTCATTACACTCGTCCAGTAAACACTTTGTTTTTTTTTGGAGTTTTGGTCGCTAGAATGGTATAACTTTTGATTTGGTGATATTAGATTTTCTTGGAACAAATTGGTATAACCTTGAATATCAATTTTGGAGGTGTTAGGAGATGATTTGATGCGGATTTGAGATGATGAAAATTGAAAGCTCAAGATCGAAAAGGAAAAAATGTAAGTATTCAAGATCCTTAATCTTGAATTCTTCATCCAAAAAATCTTAAAGCATGTAATTCAGATTCATTGTTGCCTGTCAATAATATGTCATCCACATATACTGCTACAATAGAGATAGAATTATCTGTCTTTTTGAAAAATAAAGAATAATCATTGAGTGAATGTTTAAAACCTTTAAAGTTAATGTTTGCATGTGAGCTTAGAAAACATACCCTTGTCTGAGATGCTTTTTTAAGTCCATAAAGGGACTTTTTTGCATAACATACATGGTTTAATAGGTGATGGAGGAGAGGTTCCGAATTGGAAACTTCATGTAAACCTCCTCTTTATTTTATCAAAAAAAAAAAAAAAAAAAAAAAAAAAAATCACCGCATATAAAAAGCATTTTTCAAAACTGTCCAGTTTTTGTTTCCAAACTGTCCAAAAGTCCCTTCCTTTCTTAAGAAGCATTAGCCAAAATACACACGATAGTTGTCATTTTCAAAAAAAAAAAAATGTTTCATTGTAATCCACACCCTCTTTTTGTATGTCACCCCTCACAACCAATCTAGCTTTAAGTCTCTCAATACTTCCATTAGAATATTGCTTTACTTTATACACCCATTTAGATGGTAAAGCCTTTTTACCAGTACGCAAGACAACAACTTCCTATGTTTTGTTCAATTCTAGTCTTTTAATTTCCTTATCCATAGCTTCTTTACAAGCCATCCGAGGATGATGTCTTCAACCAGCAAAATGAGCCAAATCATAATTAACAGGTTCTTGCATACTAGAAATAGAATTGAGCATCATTTGATTTTTAGAAGACAAACTATTAAAACGAAGGGAATTAGGGGTGACAGGACGAAGAAAACAAATGGTACTAACATCTGTAAGTTGTAAGGCATTACAAATATAATCATCTAAGTAAGCTGGCCTCTTATCAACTCTAGATGTTTGTCTAAGAATAGTTTGGATGATAGGTTCTGAAGGAAGAGTATCAGGAATAATGAGAGGTAGAGTAGTGAAAGGTTAACTAGGAGTAGAAGACACAACTTCAGTAAAATGGGAGAAAGAGGGACTAGAATTTTCATTTGTGTTAGAGGAAGGATCTTGATAAGATGAAATAGAGGAAGGATCATCATTTTTAGAAAAATCGAGAAATCATTTTAAGTTTATATGGTTTTTGACGTTTCAAAATTTGGAGGGAAAGCTGCGGGTCAAACTTCCAATTTTTGCTGTCCACAGTGAGTAGGTAAGGTAGAAACAAAACATAAGCACCCAAAACACTTGAGGTTAGAGTAAGAAGGTTTAGTGTGAAATAAAAGTTCAAAAGGTGTTTTATAGTTGAGTACTCTAGAAGGATATCTATTTATAAGATAGGTTAGGAAATAATGTTAACAAGCATTCCCCCCCCCTTCGATGATATTGCCGGCGTTTTGTAGATGTCCATCTTGATATAGTAAAGCTCTTGATGTTTCTAACAAATGTTTGTGCTTCCATTCCACAACTCCATTTTGTTGTGGAGTAGAAGCACAGGTTTTTTGATGAATTATTCCTTTGGAGAGAAGAAAGTCTGATTGAATTTTTCCACTGTCTAATTCAAAGGCATTATCAGATCTTATGATTTTAATTTTAGAGTTGAATTGTGCTTCTACCATTGAAAGAAAGGATTGAATAATAGAAAAGGCATTAGACTTTGTACTAATCAAATCAGTCCAGGTGACAAAATACTTAAAACCATCATGGGTGATTGTTTTATATGGTCCTCGTATATCTATATGTATTAACTCAAAATTAGCTTTAGTGGAAATTGTACTTGTAGGAAAAGGTAATTTGCTTTGTCTTGCCATAGGACAAATAACACAAGGAGGGAATTTGCAAGAAGAAGAAACACAATTCTAAACAATTTTATTCATATTACTCAAAGGCATGTGCCCAAGTCTATAATGACATAACTTTTCTTTTACATTGGAATGAAAGAAACTAAAACGGGAAGTAAATACATGAAAGCTTTGAGATTAAAATTACGCGGCTATCGACGATTGTTTTGTGGTAGACTCTTTGTACTTTGTAAACTGTTGTTTTGTGCGCGAAATATATATATAGACCTCCTTGTTGCTTACCAAGAACCAGAGGGCTCTTCATTGAAGGGCCCTGCAACATAAAGCAAGTGTTAGGAGTGAAAAGCAAATATGATTGAAGCTATCTGCATAACTTGTGCACAAACAGAAGATTGAACCTGAAAGAGAGTATAAAGAGAACATCGTGTAAGATTAGATTAGATAAGAGAGAAATACATCCTGAATTAGTTGCTTTCACTTGTTGTGAATTAGGCAAATTTACCATAATGGGTTTAGGAAGGGGTTTAATAGATAAAAAGAAACTTTTATCAAATGTCATATGCTCAGTTGCTCCACTATCTAGTATCCAAGAATCATTGTTAATATGTAATAGACAAGCAAAAGTATTGAAGAACTTAACCATACCAGCATAACTCAGATTTGCAGAAACATTTGATGGCCCTGCACCATTTTGGTTCATTTTCTGCAGAAGTTGTGAAACATTTTCCTAACTTAGAGACTTCATTTCTGAACTTATGTCGCCTTCATGCTGGCTACCCTCTATTGAGGCAAGAACATTATTAGTAAATCTCCTTGATGTTTTCTTTCCTTGATATTTCTTTGGTTTGTTGAACTTAAAATCCTCTAGAAAACCATTTAGCCTGTAGCATTTGTCAATGGTATGTCCTGTTTTCTTGCAGTAGTTACAAAATAGAGAGTTTTTCTTAGCATCATAATTGTTCTTTTGTCCTTTGTAGTTATTAAACCCTCTCATTATTGAAGTGCTAGTCATTAAGGCTGCTGAGTCTCTTAGATATATGGGATTGGCATGAATTTCTCTTTATTTTTCATCTTGAACAATAAGTGGGTAAGCTTGACCAATACTGGGTAGGGGAGAAGACGTGAGAATATTGCTTCTAACCCCTATGAATGTGTCATTCAAGTCCATTAGGAGAGAAATGGAGTAGCCTTTTACTTCTTTTTACACTTTTCTTGCACCAAATGTCATATGCGATCACAAGTGCAACTAGAAAAAGTGTTTAAAGCATCTAATTCATCCCATAAACTTTTCATTTTAGTAAAATAAGTTGAAATGCTAGTGTTTCCTTGAATAACAACACTAAGCTCTTTTTGCAATTGAAATAGTTTAGCACCAGATGCCTGACCAAATCTATCTTCCAGGTCCTTCCAAAGGCTTTTGGCACTGACTGAGTACAAAGACTACTTTTGCTATCTCCTTGGAGAGTGAATTAAGGAGCCATGACAAAACCATGTCATTACATCCGATCAAGCTTTGAAGTGATGGATCGAAGTGAAAGCGACCTAGAGATCCGACCGCAAATCCCATCTTGTTCTTGGTTAGAAAATAAGCTATGATGTCTACTAAGCTCTTTTTGACTCCGACCCCCCCCATATCCTCTTCCATCAAACATAATGGAAACAAGACTCATCCCTGGATAATCCGAGGGATGGATATAGAAAGGATGACTAGAATCAACTACATCTTTTGTAGTAATTCCAGCAGAAGTAGCAGCATCACCAACTAGGGTGGTTTCTACTGTTACTTCAGTGCTTTCATTTGTATTTTCTGGTAAATTAGACATAGAAGAAATATGTAAAGCAAGTAAACAAGAGATGTAAAGTGAGAAAACAAGAAGAAAAAAAGGACTGAACGAGCAACTATTTAAGCCTGCACTGATACCATGTAGAAATAAATGAAGAACAATGTAAATAAAATTTTCTTGCTTTTGAATGATGAATTGAATCTGTACATGGTCCTATATTTATACAAGTATGAAGGCATTTCCTCTACAACAGAAATGACACTTGGTTATTTTCTATTTGCTAACTCACTAACAAACTAGGAATAATTACAAGGAATATAATGATGACATTGGATATGTACAGCTGTAGTATTTTCTTATGGGCTTTGGGCCTTTATTCTTCCATTTCCATCTGATCTGATTAATTCGTTTAGCCCAATTTAGGCCCAAATGTGATGATTTGTGCAGAAACCCATATGAATAATACTCCTTTACCATTTTGTCTTCATTTGCATTTGCAACCATAACCATGGTAAAACCCTAACCACAATCAACACCGTCTTCTTCATTCTTGTAGCCATAATCAAAATCATTTCAAATTACTTCAATGAACCGCCAAATACCGCAACACTACACCTGTGTATCCCACTGCATATCCATATATATTAGTGTATATCACCCTAAGGAGCTTGAATATCATTTGGACGTCTTTGGAGATGATTTGAGATAATTTTCAAATTGAAAGCTCAAGGTTGAAGGAGACTTTACGCATGTATCCCCCGCATATCGTATATATCACTACATATACCAGCGTATATCACCCTATATATCCATTTATCTCATGTATATTTATGTTTTATCAATGTAAATCTCTACGTGACATACATTGATAGATGATATACAACGTGATATAAACATGCCGCATGGTCATGAAATCTTACGAACATGTGTTATTGAAAATCCTCTGAAATCTATTTTGTTTGGACATAAGCTTTATAATTTTTTCTGGAGGAAACTTCTATATATATAAAGTGATACTCGGGTTTTGTAAAGTCCTCAATGGCTGAATCTAATTCTCCCTCTTTGTTTTTTTTTTTTTTTTTTTTTGGGGGGGGGGGGGGGGGGGTGGGGGGTGGGGGAAACAAAACTCTGCACTTTTGTGTGTATTGAGGTAGGGACGTCAGCGGGGCGGGGCAGAGCAAGCCTCAACCCTCAAAAGTTTTAACCCGCCCCACCCTGCCCCATTTAAATTTTCCTATTCTATTTGCACTTTGCAACGTTCGTTTTATTTTGTACCGCCCACTTGATCTAGACTCTCTAAACTGGTAGTATCAAATGCTACCATTTAATTGTGATGACCAATTCAACTCTTTTACTTTTTTTTTTTTTTTTGTTCTTTAAAATATTTGTTTTAATCACCTTCAGTTTCAGAAAAGGATGATGCAGCCAGAATTGCATAAGGAATAATTTGTGCATTTTAGAATCTTGATGAAGCTGCAAAAATAACTTTTGATTTTATACATTTTGAAATTCATTATTTTAAACAGATCAATATTGCAATATGCTTTTAACTCTAGAGGTTATTATAAAGTAAGATTACTACAATAAAAGTTGGTTCACTCTCCTTATATATTGTCTATAATTTTGTTTGTTCAATCTTATGAAAAGCTGTATAAAACTCGTAGCTATTTCAAAATTGAAAGGCAACAAAGTCTATCATGTGAGAGTTTTAAATAATTTCGAATATTTGCACTTTATTCTAGATTACGTACCGGACATATCTTATTTACTTGGTTAACTTTTTACATTGTCGTTAATGAACACCTGAAGAAAATGATGGTGGAAGGAAAAAATTAGGAAGTTCTTCACAAAATATTTGTTCAAAAATAGTATTAATTTGCCCCAAAAAAAAAACAAAATTGAAAAAATATAGGGCTACTCGCCTCCGCTTTTTCTTTGAATTGGAGATCGTCCCAATTTCCTATTGAGATAGGCATTCAAGCTTGGACTCGATTTGTCTGGGATAAAGCCATTCTTACAATAATTAACATTTTTGCGTATTCATCACCTGTCTTGTCCCATTTAAATTTTTCAAAATGAAGTTTTGCCCTGCCCTGTCCTGTCCTGATCCACTTAAATGTTCCCCTACCCTACCTTGCCCCACCCCGCCCCGTCCCCCTATTGCCCTGCCCCACTGGCTCGATGGCCAAACTGCTATTTTCAGGTAGTGTTATTGTATGTGCTATCTTGTTACCTTTATTTTGTATTTTAAAATAGCAACTTTATTTTAACACCTTGATTTAGTATATTGACATAACAACTTTATTTATGTTATTAAATGAGCATCCTTTATTTATCATTGACATTCCTATGAGAGAACAGTACGTAGGGCATTGATGATGCATACGAAGCTTCAATGGCTACATAAGCAAGATAAAGAACAATAAACACTCGTGATCAGAATTAAACAAGCTCGAATAACATAGCCTTTTCTTATTTTATATATTCTTCTTATTTTTATATTTTATTTAATCATTATATTAGTATTTCACTTTGTAATATTGTATTGTCTTACAGTATGTATGCTATCAACTCTGAGGCAATACTAAATTTTTTATTTTTGCTAAGTTTTTATTTCTTACATATTTGTTTAGGGAGGGGTTTATTTCTCGCTCATTCGGATGAGTAGGGTAGGAAATTGATCTTCCTTAATTGGAATCTTTTTTAGAGATTTATTGATAAAAGTATATGTCTGGGTGATTTATTAAAAGAAGTGCGAAAATATTTTTTTGGCTCAAAGAAAAAATAATAGTTCCACCACATGGTTTTTTGTCACAAGGTGAACATGCATGTACAAGGCTTAATTTATCTCTCTGTGAGTGACTCACATAACCAAACAAGGCCTTTTGAACTAAAAACTGGAATGCCCTGGGGATCTTAATAACTGAGTTGGTTGGTTGTCTGAACTTTTACCTTATTGGTGAAGGTTCAATTCCTCACCTTGTAATCCCTTCCCTTATTTTCCTCTTTCACTACCCCCAATTTTTTGTTTTAAAAAATTAAAAGAAAATAAAAAATAAAAAATAAAAAAAAAAAAATAAAAAAACTGGAATACCCTTCACTTAGACAAGCTATCTGCCTTCACCTAACAGGGGCCAAATTTCTCACTAGGTTCACTTGATAAAATTAATGTGCTCCGTAAAATATACGAACACTAAAAACATGTATATATAATACAATAAATCAATGACTATTTGTAAATTGTAGATATCGAAGTTTTGTTGGACTCTACAAGATGAGCCCAATATCTGTTAGGGTTTCTTGAAGGCTACAATACCCAGACCCTAACTTACACCTATATAAAGCGAAACATATTCCCTTAAAAAAGCATCTCGAATATTCCATAAACTCATGGGTATTCATAAAGAGATCACATCTCGAATATCCCATAAACTCATGGTATTCACAAGAGATCAAGGCATCAAATACTACCTTTATCAAAATGTCCGCCGTTCTTGAAGATCAAATACATCACAAGGAGGTCATCCTACGTTCGAGAAATACGCTACTAACGGCCCTCGAATTACGAAAAAAATTAGGAGAGAGGAATCAAGGGCATAAACAGATTTTTACCCGCAATATTCATCAATAAAATCTCTGTTTCTTCATATTTTGTTTGTGGTTGCAGTTTATTTTTCGCATATCAAAAGTTGTAGCAAACAAATTGGCACGCCCAGTGGGACAATCTCTACCTCTCATCTCCTCATTTAAAAGTTGAAGAACATCTCAATGACTCAAATAAAGATCAACCCCAAATCCAATGCTATTGCGGCTACTGACTCTAAAAGTGAATTGAAAGCTGTCATGGAGATTATTGACCAACTCAAAAGAAGCAAAATCAAAATGCTAGGACACCAAGTGCTTCAAGTACAGTCCAAGTCAGCTCATGTGTCAGGTTCATCTTCTCCGAAAGGAATGATATCCTCTACCCGCGTGCTAGAGGAAGGGAATAATATTGCGGAGGTACTTGAAAGAATTTTGGCTTAACATAATCTACAACAAGAACGCCATTCCAAGTCCAACCACCACTTCATGTAAGAAGATGATTATCTCTTAAATGCTGGATATGTACCAATTTCCTATCAAGACGCTCCCCAATCCAAGCTTAATTCAATTACTGATCCATATCATTTTTCGTCCTCCATGATGGGCGTGCAAGCAATGATGATTTACGCTTCTACTATAGAAGAACAACTTGCAAGTTTGACTAAAACAATTGAAGGCTTGACAAAGCACATGCAAGAACAAGATTCTAAACTTTCTAAGCTAGCATATTAGATGGAGAGCATGGAGGAAAGACGATCCACTCAAGAACCTATGAAGCTTCATAAAACAAAAGAGGAAGGAGAGTCTTCCGCCAAACAAGCAACAACTATCAAGGAGGTCTAAGTCTCCACCGAAGGTCTCATACCCCTTGAAAAATTTAAGGACTTCATCATTGACACTATCAAGGATAAATCTGAGCCCGCATCCAAATCTTCTCTTATATATGTAAAGCCGTATACACAAAGGATTGATAACTTGAAGATGCATGCTGGCTATCAACATCCTAAATTCCAACAATTTGTTGGTGACGGAAATCCCAAACAACATATAGCACACTTCGTCGAGACTTGCAACAACGCTGGGACTTACGGTGATCATCTTGTCAAGCAGTTCGTCCGATCTCTCAAAGAAAATACTTTTTGTTGTTACACAGATCTCAAACCTGGTTCTATAGATAGTTGGGAGCAGCTGGAGCAAGAATTCCTCAATCGTTTTTATAGCACCAGGCGCATTGTTAGTATGATTGAACTTACAAAAGTCTATCAACATGAAGATGAGACAGTTATTGACTTCATCAATCATTGGAGGAGCTTGAGCCTCAACTGCAAATATCGCCTTAGTGAAACTTCTAGCATTGAAATGTGCATTCAAGACATGAATTGGGGTCTTCGCTACATCTTGTAAGGAATAAAGCCCAATACATTTGAAGAGTTAGACACCCATGCGCATGACATGGAACTGAGCATGGATACAAGTGGAGATCAATGGTTGTCCATCTCTGAGCCCCGCAAAGATGAATATGTAGAAGAACTCCATAGTGGGGCAAGTTTAAATTCAAAAATGAAATCGAAGAGTCTATGTATGTTACAATGCTCCTCATCACACGAGCATAAACTGCAAGTTGCAATGCTCCTCATCGCACGAGCCTAAACTGCAAATTATAATGCTCTTTATCGCACGAGCCTAAACTGAGGGTTACAATGCTCCTCATCGTACGAGCCTAAAATGCAAGTTATAATGCTCCATGATGCACGAGTTTAAACTACAGATGGCGAAGCTCCTCAAATTCGAGCAAAGTCTTCATATCACAAAGCTCTTCAAATTCGAGTTAAATCCTCGAGTTAAAAGCTCATCAAATTACAAGCTAAATTTCAAATCATGTAACTCATCAAATTCGAGCTAAATCTTGAAATATAGATGCTCATCAAATTCGAGCTAAATCTTTAAGTCATGAAGCTCATCAAATCATAAGCCAAATTTTCAAATCACGAAGCTCATCAAATTCGAGCTAAATCTTGAAATTGCAAAGCTCCTCAAATTTGAGCTAAATCTTCAAGTTGCAAAGCTCTTCAAGTGGAGCTAAATCTTCAAGTTAAAACGCTCGCGACGTGAGTATAAACTTCATGTTACTCTTGGCTTGCAAGGGTATAACCTGCGGTTTTATTTTTTCCGATTCGGATTTGCACTTGCCTTATTTAAAAAGGAAAGTGTCCCGAGAAAGTACGGGTTTAATCGTACTGGGAAAAAGAAATAAATATACTTCTACGTGGATGGTGCTCTAAATAGATATTATTTTAGAGTCGCCACCTAACTTATAGGTAAGTTAGGAAAAAACCAGTTCAGAGGGTTCATTTAAAACGATTAAATTTTAAAAGAAACCCGTCTAAATCAGAGGGTAAGGGTTCTGGTGATCCCCCGGGGAAGGTGTTAGGCACCCGGTATTAAGGATCCATAAAATACGGTTGACCTATGGGTTCTAATAGTATGCCTTGTGAATATAAATTATTTTTGATAAAAAACTGCTTTTGTTTTAGATTCCCACAATAAAAGTTTAGTCATTTATGCAAAAAATACAACACTTTCAAGAAATAAAAATGGTAAATTTTTGCCCAAAATTGGGCGTTTTAGGTTTCGGACTAGAACACCTAGGTTAAAACCCGAAGGCATTAACCTAAATAGAACACTACGTAAGCCCACCCGAGTTTTTTTTAAAAAAAAAGATTTTTGGTTAAGTTAAGTGTTTTGAGAAAATCATTTTCTGGCATAACATTATTATCCGTATTTTAACCATATTTTATATTTTTAGATTTTTTATTCTAAATTAATCAAAATAGTCCAAGTCCAAATCCTGTCCAAACGGTCCAATAGTCCACGGGTCCAAGGATATTTTTGTTTAAAAATTGGCTAAGTTTGTCAATTTTTGTTCCAAAAAAATATTATTCTCAAATTTAAAGATGTCTCAATTTTATACAAGTATAATTAGTCCAAAGGGCCGTTTTTCAAAAGAATTTTCCAAAATCAGCTTTTTAATTTTCCAAAAAATAGTTTTTGCGACGCTAAATATGTGCTAATCTCAAAGGGTTCCAATAAATCATACACAAAATGAATTAAAATACAAAACTGAATAGAGTAACGAGTTGGGCCGACCAAGCCCAACAGAAAAATGCACAAATCAATATTTTTTGCTCCAATATGCGTTCCAATGCTTATGCCATCCATGCTAGGGGTAGACTCAATCTAGAATTATTAATGGGCCTCGATGAACCCACCAACGTATAGGGGTAATCACAACAAATAGGTATACATAATATTAGTAAAGTAACCGAGGATGGTAATTGAATTACAAAGCCAAAAAATGAATTACAGTGCTTTTGGGCCAAGCTCACAATTATTATACTAAAAAAAATAGCGGATAATTTATGCAAAAGCCCATCAGTGGCTAACTAAAACAATTATCAGGTCACCAGTACTAAGAGCAGGCCTAGAATTGTGGCCCAAAAGACTTTCTTCTAAAATTTTCTAAGTGTCAGACTGTGATATACACGATATGTAATGACCCTTCCGGTCGTTATGGGAAATGTAGGATCACCCCACCAAATGTAACCTTTCCAAGGGTAAAACGAACCAAAAGAGAAACTAAATTGTGTAAGCTTATGATTTGAAACTTGACTTGTTTGTGGTTGTTACTTGATTTCCTTGAGTCCATCGGGGGTTGACGTAGAAAATTAGAACTCCGTTGGGAATTTTGATGCCACGGGTGGATTCGTAGGGCGTCTTTAGTATATGTACATATTTGTTTTGTGTTTTTGAGGCCTCGGATGAAATGTTGGGTGATAGGGGGAAAACTGAACAAAAAGTCGAGCTCACTACCCAAAATGGACCGCTGCGGCGGTGGTACAGCTATAGCGGCGGCTTGACCGCTGCCAGCGGCCATCCATGTCCTCAGTGGCCACTGTGGCGGGCGGTGGACCACTATGGCGGCACCGCTATAACGGTGGACAGGTTGACATAGCGGTCAAGCGGATTTCTCTTTGGTCAGCTATAGTGGTCACTTGACAGCTATAGCGGGACCGCTGCAGCGGTGTGATGACCGCTGGAGCGATCGATGAAAATAGTGGCCCGAATTTTTTATACTTAGTCTCATATTCTTTATTCACAAAACACCAACACACTTCCCAACAAGCATCTAGGGTGAAATTCCAAGCTAGGGCAAGAAACTCTTGAGAGGTAAGTTCCATCTATTCCATTCTCATTCATGATTGTTATCCCCTTCATGGTTCTTTAATGGTGAAATTGAAATGGAAACCTTAGAATATTAATAAACCTTCTAAACTTGATGGGTTATGGTTATTATCCTTTAGCTATCATCTAAAGGCTTGGGTTAGTTTCTCTTAATCATGAATTGAACACTTAGAGTCATAAATTAAGTGAATGGAGACTTAGGGTTCTATAAAAATGGTGTCTTGACCATAAAAACTGCTTGTATTGGGAATATTGATAGAATGTTGTTAGGATTTTGATGATTAATGATTATTAAGGCCCTTGATAAGTTGCTTAACACCTAGGAAATCATCCACCCCTTGGAATGGGGTAAAGGGAAGGATATTCTTGCATTGGTACTTGTGATTTGGGTAATTGTGACTCATTGAGCCTTCTATTTTTAGACTTTGAGCGTTCTGAGGCTTTAAGGAAAGGAAAGGATATAACGGAGTGACTTGTGTTGTCCTAGCTCTACATTCAGGTAGGTTACGCTCTACTTGAGTTAGACTTTGGTTAGTTGATTATATGTTTGTGAATTCTTTAGGAGAAAGCATGTCTAGTTGTCATGCATGATAAGGTGTGGCTGAACTTCTATGTGATTGTGATTGAGTGATTGTTTAGGCTTCGTGCCACTATTCCCGTGTGTTGATTAGGTGAATGTATTGTGATAAGAAGCTAATATGATCTTCTCGATGGTATTGTGATATGAAATGATGATTTGAGTATTGATATTGAGAAGGTAAGAAACATTGTTCGGTAAGAGGTATGGGAAGGCACATATGTGACCTAGATTATGGGCTCGTGGTCCGAGGTTAGTTCCGAAAACCAGAGGTACGTTGATATGTCTCGCGTCCGAGGTTCACTCCGGAGCGAAAGTTTGTGCTCGGTCCATGAGTATTCCGAACGAAAGGGTACACGGACACTTGTGTCCCCCCGCAGTCATGACTCCTGAGCAATGACATCAGTTAGCATGTGTGTATAGTGAGTGTGGTCATTATGGTAAACTTATTTCCGTTGTGGCTTACCTAATTGTGATTCTTGACATTCTTGGTGATTTGATTGTGATTATCCTTGGTTGACTTGTTATGGTTTATTGATATTCGTATGCGTCGATCGCTTGTTTATTCTATTGATTTTTATGAATTATGCATGAACTAATCTTAGTCGGCCTATGATATCTACCAATACACAAAGGTTTGTACTGATACTACCTTGTTGCATGCTTTTGAGTGCAAATTATGATACGGAGACTGTTACCCGCCCTCACATCTAGCGTGGAGGACGTTTGCTGATAGATTTAGGGTGAGCTTCTTCCCATGCCAGGCCGCCTGAAGATCTTCCTCTTATGATGTCTTTTCTTACTCTGGACATTATGGATATTTATTAGACAGATTTCATTCCTTAGACATGTTTTAGATTAGAGTCATGTACAATGACTTTCGGATTTTGGGGATTTTGTAATAGTAAGAACTTCCGCACTTATTTCAGTATTTTATGGCATGACTTATTTTGTGCATTGATGTTTGAATGTGTAATAACTGATAAAATTAATGTGCTCCGTAAAATAATACGAACACTAAAAACGTGTATATATAATACAATAAATCAATGACCAATAATGGTTTTTTCTCAAATAATAGTATATGAAAATGACAACCTTAGCTTTATTAGCCGCATCTTCAGATATCCAATCATTATCCATGCTATTTTTAAAGATTAGGAAAAAAGGAAAAAACATCATTAGATAGATGATACGCCAAAATTTATGTTAAAATACTCTTAAGATACAAATTAACATGTTCTTTATTTTTCCTTTGCTATTCATTTATTTCCTTTATCAACAAAGCAAGCTTGATGTCCAAGTGCCAACTTCTGTGGATTTGCTTATCAATATTGCTGTGCCATTTAGCAACCTTTTCAATAATGTCAGACGTATATGCCATGCGTATGTTGATATGAAGTAATTTTGGTTCCAAGAAAATTGAAAACCCACTTTGCAAGTTGTTTTTGGTGCCTCAACTTTAAAGTGTGGACCAGTATGTCTAAACTGTAAGTTTAAGCACACGTAGATCTGTAGAAGTAATAGTACTGACTTCTCGTTGAAGATTTTTTTTTTTTGTGAGATTGTTTAATTTTGCTATTGTAAATTTCATAATTTATAATCGTTTGCTTGCAGAATTCTAATGTCCTAAGTTCTCGGGGAGAGAAGCAAACAAGAAGAATGAGAGAGAGAAGCGCTTCTCCATTAATATATACTTATATCTACCCCAATTTATATAATTTTCCTTTTTATTCTGTTTAAAAACGAATGATATATTTATAGTTGGAAACCGTAGTTTTAAAATTCTCATTTTACCTTAATAAGATGATATATAGGTTTATAGCGACACAAATGTCTAAAACTTGTTTTAACCACAAATTAAAAAAAAAAAAAAAAAATTATTTTTTATGTAAATTTCATGCTCAGTCAATCTATATACTATATTGACCTAATACACTAGTGAATTGGGATTCGGTTACTAAGCCTAAGCATTTGGGTGGGCTGGGTATTTTTAAAGGGAACGGAAAAAACCTCTACGCTCCTTTATTTAAGTTGATTTTATTTATTGTTCTTAAAAAATATTTTCTTAAATTACACAAAATAACGTATATATCATATCTTTTAAAAGTTTTCTCTCCCTCTCAAATTTATTTCTCCCCTCCCTCTCTTTCTCTCTCTCTCTCTGTAATGATATTTATTTACAAAACATTACATTACAAACCCTTTACAAAACATATTTAAAAAAAAATAATTAAAATTTCGCTCAAAAATTTATGTATAAAAATTGTATGAAATGTGTATATTCTCGATTTAGTTGCGCAAGGTTGATTTAGCTATAAATCGTGCTTTGAAACTTTTAAGTTTCTCTGATTTATAAATCTATGAAAAAGTGTAGATTCTTTACTTTTTCGGCTTAAAATCCGCTCAAAATTGTGTTAAACGATATCCACCTCCGATGAGATTTATATATGCTCTCAAGTGTTTGATAAAATTTGCTACATTTTTGTGTATAAAGTTTATGAAACAATTTTCTGATAAAATTAATTGTATTCAATATATGCATACTTTACAATTTTATATTTCTTAAACAATCAACCATATTTTATTGTATTGATATTTTTCAACATTCATTTCTAAAAGTTTGGAATGGAAATAATTTGGAGAGAGATTTTTGTGTGTATGAAATGATACGTGGTTGATTTAATTTGATTTACCATTTAAAAAGTTCCAAATTTTATTTTGAATAACGTTTTTGTATATGTATTTCAAAAATGCGAACTCAACCGAACTTTGTATTTGTGTTTCCTATTTCAAAAACGCTACAAAAATTTATGTAAAACTAGCTACGATTTGTAAATATAGAAAAAAGTAGTATAAATTGTTAGAAAGACTTTAAAAGCGTTTCATTCACATTTTTTTATATAAAACCTCTCGCTCCTTGCTAGTTTAAGTTTCTTAAAAATTAATACAACTATTATATATATACATTTAACAAATATTTACGAAATATAATGATAGTTTTCTATTTACAAAACATTACATTACACATTTTATTTAAAAAAAAATATATTAAAATTTAAGCTCAAATACACATTTATAAAAATTGTATGAAATGTGTATATACACAAAAAAAGTTGAGGTAATTTTTAAGCCTTTGAGTGTAGATCTCGTTCAAAAAAAAATTAAATTTTATTTTTAAAAAAATATAAAAATTATCTTTTTTTTTTAAAGTTTAAAATATTTTTTTAAATAATTTAAGAAAAAACAAAAAATATATCAAAATAATCGCTCAAATTTTTTGTATAATATGAAATATCTATATATTTTTCGTAATTTTGTGTATGAATAACGTATGAAATGTGTATATCTCATTTTCCCTAATAAACATTAGTCAAAATTTTATTTGTGGGCTAAATGTGTATCTTTGCTCAAACTTAAATTTCATTCCATTTTTTGTATATAAAGTTCATTCTAACTCACAATCCAAATTAATACAACTTATATTGTAACAACTTTCATACAATATTCAAGGCTTAAAATTTTAATCACATTTTTGTGTATATCATGGAATGTAAAACTTGGCACATATACACATTTCATCTTTGGAAAATTTGATCGAATCCTTTAGCTCTTTGCGAGAAATTATTTTAAAAAAATATAAAAATTATCTTTTTTAAAAAAGGATCTAAACCTCTCTGTAATTTAAGAAAAAACGCCAAAATCCGTCATTCTTTATAATAATGAATGGGATTTTATTTTGTAATAAAGTCTTTCGAACTTCCTCAACCATTTGTGGGCTATTCTTTCAAAGAAATCCATTTGAAATACAAAGTCTTCAAAGCTATAACCCGAAGGTTGATTCGTACTTGGCAAATAAATTTAACAGAAGAAAAAATGGAGGGAGGGATTGGGATGCACGTCACAACAAGCTCAATATTTGATTTTTAGAACTATATATGTAGAAAAAGTGGAGTCCGGAACCAAAATAACCCCAGAAAAGTGTTTTTGAACCAAACTACTCCAACAAAAAAAAAAGTTACAAAACTGCCTTTACTGCGCTAAAGCACTTAACTAGGACCGCACCGTTAAGTGCATTAGCGCAGTAATTTACTGCGCTAAAGGGTTCCTTTTTTTTTTTTTTTTTTTTTTTTTTTTTTTTGCCCTTTTGGTTAACCCCTCTTTCATTACACTTTTTAACGTACTTTGACCATAGATTAATCATGCTTCGGGGCCCCCGAAACTTCAATATTTTATATAGAACCCTACTTATTTTTGTGTGATTAATAAGATAGGCTCAATACATCAAGGATAAGAAAATCTTCGGATTGCCGTTCTAGTGGTTGAAAAGTGCTCGAACGCCATTTTTGTTTGAAGGCTTGGTGTCATTAGCTTTAAGTTGTTTACGAATACTTGGATTTGATTTAAGTTTACTATTTTTTAGTCAAAATTGCAGCATTCATCCAAATCTCAAAATAATTAAATTGCATCATTCATAACAATATGAAAATACTTAAACTTGTTCATTAATAAGAAACCCAAACTTTTTAAAATACAATCATCAAAGAAAGAAAAAAACTTAAAAAACATTCATCAGTTAATGCCCTTGAGTTGATCTTCTGCCACCACCGCGAGATGTGCCACCACCATGAGATGTGCCACCACCACTAGATGTGCTACCACTCTTAGATTTACCACCACGAGAGGTACTTCCACCGCGAGATGTAGTTTGACTACCATGCCGTAAGGGACACTTGCGCTTATCATGACCAACATAATTGCAAAATGAGCATTTTCGAGTGTATCTCCCCGGTGGAACATCCATTTCATTATGAATACGGGAGTATGCTTTCTTTTTGAATTTATGGATAAATGCTTTATTTGCAACAATTGAAAATGGATCTGGTGGCTAATAACTCTCACTAGCAAGTGGGTAGACCTTCCAGCATACGTTCTTGCATAATTTTCAATTGTATATTCCTCAGCCATGTACGGGGAGGCGTTCTTTCCCATTGCGATAAAACACTTGAAGGCATGAGAACATGGCATGTGATATGATTGCCACTTGCCGCACGTGCATGTTCTTGGAATCTCACAAATAGTGTGGACGTTACCTCCTTTACCTTGGTGCACACTTGTTGTGAGTTCAAATATGTGCTCTGCAGAGTTATACTCCATCCGGTCATGTTTCTGAGCCTTATATTTGTGGTACTCGAACAGTTGTGACGGTTTTGGCATCCATCTTAGACCTTCTGCTGCTTGTGCTTTAGCCTCTTTTGATCTATTGACGAACCGCTCCACAACCTACTTAAAAGTCATTCTCACCATTGCGGTGACGGGTAGTCCTTGTGCAGATTTCAACAAGACATTGAATGACTCAGAGCTATTTGTTGCCAGCATACCCCATCGCCTACCTTCATCCTGGTTTAATGTCCATTTGTCTTTATCAATTGCATTCAACCAGTGGAAGGCTTCCTCATTCGGCCGCCTAATAATGTCCATCCGCGCAGTTAAACTTCTTCTCACCCGACGCTGCTGTTGCAGCCGCCCACATCCAATTGGAAAGTGCTAGGATTCGATATGCCTTTTGGAAATTTGCCTTCAAATGCCTTAAACAATAACGATGGTAGGCAAAGGGTGGCTACCACCCCTGCAAATTGAACATATTGTGAAATATGCCAACATTTCTGTCTGATATCACATATATTCCCATGCGATCCTTAATAACGTGTTGCCTTAAGTAGTCCAAAAACATACCCCACATACTAATGCTCTTATTAGCCGCAATTGCAAAAGCTGAGGGAATATAGCTCCATTTGCATCCATTCCAACCGCAATTAGCAACCTTTATGTCATATACCCCGTACACGTGTTCTACCTATCGATATTACAGTACAATGAGCAAAACCATCAATGCATGGTTTGAATGCCCAAAACACAAACTCAAAAATATTACAGACACCAATTGTTATACCCGCGTTTTGAGCATGAGTTTGACATGTACCTCATCGTAGTAATGAGATGTTTTGAAAGGCACAAGCCATGGAAAGTACGTAACAACGAAGAAAAAGGGCGAATTACGATCTCGTAAGTCGTAATCGGAAAGAATATTTTGAAACATCGGAACATGGCCATTATTAGTGTAATAAGTGATAAATATGGTGTATGGAGAATTTCGGAATATATTGGGATTGAGCAAATTGAAGAAAATAAGTTCGACGAAAAATTTGAGAAACGCGGGACGGATTTTAGTTGACTTTGAGGCGCATATCTCATAGTATATGGAGTTTTAAGGTGGTTCAAAGTCCTAAAATGAAGTTAAATCGAGTCTAGTTTGTAATGCAACCAACCGTTCATTGATAGGACATCGGAGTAGAGAATTATAGACATTTACAAACTGACATTGCCGACGCAGAAACAGTATTCCCGCGGCACCGCCACACGTCACGACCCGTTCATTTAGTAGTGGTGCCGCACCTACACTATCCGCTTCGAGTGGCGAACCACATTACTAATAACAAGTTAAATAAGCGGAAAATTTATTTAAGAATAAGTTATCAAGTTTTAAATACTTATTATAACAAGAAATGTCACGACAATCCCAAAAATCTGGTCAAGGGTACAAGAGCGCTAACATAGACGGAATAAGTGCGAAAATACCGAAGGCTACGTTAATAACGGCCGAATACAAAAAACGAAATAGATAGAGGAGGTTAGCCGGGGCCACGGATGACGGTAGCTCACCCCGAATAACTAAAGATGTCACCCTCGCGTATCGACCACGGGGTTTAGAACCGGA
This sequence comes from Lycium ferocissimum, assembly GCF_029784015.1. Lineage (NCBI taxonomy): Eukaryota > Viridiplantae > Streptophyta > Magnoliopsida > Solanales > Solanaceae > Lycium > Lycium ferocissimum. The sequence goes on along the minus strand of NC_081348.1, from coordinate 28,863,245 downwards.
GCTGGATCGTACTGCACTCAACAAAAGTGCGGCAAAAGGTAGTATCGAAGACAACACTTGTGCCGGTAGGCATCATAGGCCGACAATGATTAGATAACGCATGAAGAAGTCAAAACCAACAAGTAGCACATAGAGCAAACGTATGGTCACATATCAATACAAGTAAGGTGTAAGGAATCATGAAATCAACCAAGACGAGATATAATTCACCAAATGATCAACAAATATATATATAAGTGGATGAATGAAATGCAATAATGTATGTAGGATGAATGCACGCATATGCGAGTTTGTACAACATGTCCGGACGGAGCTTAACTCCGCGTCTCGTGATCATGACCCATGGGGGACCCGAGAAGTCCATGTACCACTCGCTCCGGAATATAACCTCGGATCACGAGCACACTCTCACGATCCGGCAAAGACCTCGGCATCGGACACTCCATTGTTCCGGCAAGAAACCTCGGGCAACAAACACTACCACAATCTCACGGCGAGAACCTCGGGTCTCTCTCTGTCACTCTCGATCTCACGTAGACCTCGGGTCTCTCGATCACTCACCTCACCGATCATCGTAACAATAATAATAAAGACATGTCATGCGCATGATATCGATCCTCAACAATATCATCAATATATAGTCAACCAATACAAGTCATATTATTGTTACCATTTCTTTACACACGGTGAGTGAGCTAGTATGTGACAGAGGAACGAGCAAAGTGATATCATAGAAAATAACACATATGGCGACAAGCCCACATAGCAACTAACAAGCCAATCTAAGAAATCTCTACTACCTCTCCGAAAGCCTATGGCGTCGTCCCCGTCACTTTCGACAACTACATACGATTCTCTAATCGAGTCTAACTAAAGTAGACCGTAACCTACCTCAATCTTGGCTGGATACCTACGAACAATCAAGCTAATGTCTTCCGCACAAGTAGAGCCTCTGAGACGATCAAAAATGCATAAAATGCGATCTACGTTGAATCCTCTAAGGACACCC
>NC_081348.1:28842528-28862136 GCF_029784015.1 Lycium ferocissimum | reverse complement strand
AGGAGAGGTTTATTTCTCTCTCATTCGGATGAGTTGGGTAAGATATTGATCTTCCTTGGTTATAATCTTTTTTAGAGATTTATTGATAAAAGTATATGTCTGGGTGATCTATTAAAAGAAGTCGGAAAATATTTTTTTGGCTCAAAGAAAAAATTATAGTTCCACCACATGGTTGTTTGTCACAAGCTGAACATGTACAACGCTTAATTTATCTCTCTGTGAGTGACTCACACAACCAAACAAGGCCTTTTGAACTAAAAACTGGAATGCTTTAATCTTAATGGCTGGGTTGGTTGGGCAATAACTGCTTGGGATTGGTTGCCATCGAACTTTTATCTTATTAGTGAAGGTTCAATTCCTCACCTTGTAATCCCTTCCCCTACCCCCATTTTAAAAAAAAAAAAAATGAAAAAAAGAAGAAGAAGAAGCTGGAATGCCCTTCACTAAGACAAGCTATCTGCCTTCACCTAACAGAGGCCAAATTTCTCACTAGGTCCACTTGATAAAATTAATGTGCTCCATAAAATAATACGAACACTAAAAACGTGTATATATAATACAAATACAATAAATCAATGACCATTAATAGTATTTTCTCAAATAATAGTATATGAAAATGACAACCTTAGCTTTATTAGCCGCAACTTCAAATATCCAATCATAATCCATGTCATCTTTAAAGATTAGGAAAAAAGGAAAAAACATTATTAGATAGCTGATACGCTAAAATTTATGTTAAAATACTCTTTAAGATACAAATTAACATGTTCATTATTTTTCCTTTGCTACTCATTTATTTCCTTTATCAACAAATCAAGCTTGATGTCCAGGTGCCAACTTCAGTGGATTTGCTTACCAATATTGCTGTGCCATTTAGCAACCATTTCAATAATGTCAGACATATATGCCATGCGCGCGTAAGTTGATATGAAGTAATTTAGGTTCCAATATAATTGAAACCCTAATTTGCAAGTTGTTTTTGGTGCCTCGACTTTAAAGTGTGGATCAGTATGTCTAAACTGTAAGTTTAAGCACACGTAGATCTGTAGAAGTAATATTACTAATGCACCCTCTTGTCCCCTTTACCTTTTTTAACTAATGTGTAAAGATGTATTAACTAATGGAAGAAGAACTCAACTCATCACCTCAAATGTCAACTTTTTAAAAGGTGACAAGACCTTAACTTGATCAAATTCTTTCTCCGCGTTCAAGATTAATTGCTTCTACTTTTCTGTGCACTGACGGACAGTGTTAACATATAATAAACTAATATATGTACAAATAATAATGTAAGTATATAAATAAAAATCTAGGTATTAATGCATAAGATATCAAAATGTACTTGCTGTAAAATTAAGAAACGATTATTAATTGCACAAAATCGTAGTATTACGCTGTACATGTGCAAAAATAATGATTCTTAAAAATGATAATAAATTGATATTCCATGGTCTTTAACGAATCAGGGGCCACCAAAACATTAATTTTAAGCACGGAGAGCCAAAATTAGGTGTCAACGATACGTATCGGTCTCATTAAATCATGAAATCTTAACCGTTCCAATTAATGTTGACGTATAATTAAAGGAGGTGATATATTTTATATTTTTCTTTTCGTGGAATAAAGTAGATTAGAAATTGATACTTTATTTCCACCTTATTTTGATTAAAAAAAAAAAAAATTGGTGTTCAAAGACGGCTACACGTCACCTTGAAAATAGACTCGCTTAAAATTATTGTCCTCCTCATGGGGGCGTAAAATGATCCGTCTCAATTGACTATAAAGAAATTTGTTTCGTACTAAATTTCGATCAACCTATTGTCCTATTGAGTATAATAAAAATATGGGAAAAGGGTCAAATATATCCCTCTATTTTAGTTTATTGGTTAAATTTGTCCTCCGTTAGTCAAAGTAATCAAAGATACCCCTTTGTTTGCCAAAGTATACACATATACCCCTTGAATCAGTGGTGGATCCAAGATTTTCATTCAAGGGGTTCGAAAAAATAATAAAAGCTAAATATCAAAAATTATGTTGTCCCTGGGATCGAACTTAGGACGCTAGAGACAATTTTAAACATCTTGGACTGCTTGAGCTAACCTTTTGCATTTGTTCAGGGTGTTCAAAAGTCAATATATGTACATAAACACGAAAAATTTATCCAATATATACACTGTAATTTTTTGCCGAGGGTGTTCGAACACCCTCACCTCCATGTAAATCCGCCCCTGCCTTGAATGGATGAAAATCCCAAATCAGCCAAAATTACTCAATTTCAATTAAAATTATCCGACCCGTCTCTTATAACCCGACCCGTGACCCCATCTCCTCTCCCTCACCGTTGCTTGCTCCATAGCCATCATTGCTAGCGAGCTCGTGACACCGGAGCTCCGGCGAGCTCGTGACACCGGAGCTCCGGCGAGCTCCAACCACTATCACATCAAAGCATAGGTGAGAAAGAGGCGGGCAAACAAATGCTCCGAAGAACTTGACTTTCAAGGTTTGTTTTTTCAACATTCAAGACACAATGTTCTGTTCTTATTTGAAAGTCAAAAGCTTGTTTTCAACATTCTATAATATACTGAATTTAGTAGTACTAAAGGTTCCATATGTTGAAAGATAATCCTGGGTTCTTCCTCCATGGTACGTCAAAAAATTCTAGCTGACATGGGTTATGAATTTACACTTATGGTACGTTCATTTTAGGAGATTCTGTATTTTTACTACAACTCGCATTTTCTGGCCAGTTTAGGTATTGTACCTTGTTTAAGAAAATGCTCTGGTCAAGATGTGGCGTGTCATTTGCTAATCAAAGTAGGAACAAATAATGTGATAGTGGCCGGAGATCGCTGGAGCTCCGGTGTCACGAGCTCGCCGGCAATGATGGCTATGGAGCAAGCAACGTGATGACAGAGCGGAGATGGGGTCGCGGGTCGGGCTATAAGAGACGAGTCGGATAATTTTAATTGAAATTGAGTAATTTTAGCTGATTTGGGATTTCCATCCATTCAAGGGGTATATATGTATATTTTAGCTAACAGAGGGGTATATTTAACTACTTTGACTAACGAAGGGAAAATTTAACCAATAAACTAAAGTAGAGAGGTATATTTGACCCTTTTCCCTAAAAATATTGATTGTCAGTCATTAACGTAGCATAAGCTATACATGCAAGGTGCCGGACTCATAGTTGGCTAGTTGCTTATCCCTTGGTCACAACTCACAAGGTCCCATAAAAGAAAAAGGTTATGAATCTGTTTGGATGAAGCCTTTACGACAGGCTTAATTTACGAACATAAAATATAAGTTAGGAATCCTAATTAACTTATGATTTTTGTCTTATTTTTGTTATTTTGACTTAAAAATAAATGCTTAAAACACTTTTTTATCTGATCTAAACACTAAAAAGGTGCTTAAAAGCAATTTTGGCTTAAAACCGCCTACAATAAGTCAATCCAAATAGGCTCTGTATCACAATAAATTATGAACCAATGAATGCAAAACTGAATGATGACCGTTGAACCACGTTTAATTAGTTCCACTCTTGAAATATTATCAAAACCGTTGCCAATAAATAACTTCCACTCAATGGTCATCAGGCGACATTGGACTGTAAAAAGGAAAACTGAAAGATTAAGGGTGTGTACGGTACGGAGGAAAATATTTTCCAATTTTCTTGTTTACTTAGTCAAAAAATTTGGAAAACATTTTATTTAGGAAAATAAGTTCCTTAAAATTGGGAAAAATGACTTTTTTAATCAAAATAGGGAAAATAAGTCCACAACTGGAATTTCAACAGCCGCCCAACGCACCCCTCAACCACTCCCACAACCCCACGCACCACCCCCACCCCAAGCCTCCCCCTCCATTTTTTTGTTTTTAAAAGATTTTTAATTTTTTCTTTTGGGTTTTCTACACCCACTCCCTCCAAAATAAAATTCTTAAAAAAAGTTTTAAAAAGTATTTTCTTTTTTTGGTTTTTTACATCACCCACCCCCTCCAAAAAAATATTATTATTTTTTAAAAAAAGTTTTGAAAAAATTTCTTTTTTGATTTTCTACACCCACCCTCGCTCGCACCCCTACCCCGTCCCGAATTTTCTACTTCATATTTAATTTTACATTTATAAGAAATTTATAAAAATGAAAAATTTGCGTGGTTAAATTTGGTGTGGGGTGGGTTGTAGTTGGGGATTGTGGTGGGGGGTGCATAAGAAAAAAAATTCGCATTTTAATAAATTTTCTTATAAAAGTAAAATAATATATATGAAATAGACAATTTGTAAGGGGTGGGTGGGTGGGAGGGTTGGAAGGACTGGTGGTGTAGGGTAGGGTTGGGGTGGATGGTGGTGCGGGATAGGGTGGGTGAAGATGAAATGCGTTTGAGGGTGGTGGTTGGGTGGGGGTGGGATTTGGTTTGGGGTGGGTGGGCTGAGTGGTGGAGGGTGGGTGCTTGGGTGATGGAAATCAGGCATAAACAACGGAAGTAATAGCCAGGATCAACTTGCATGTAATATAGACAACACGTAATCAAGATATTAATCAAGCATAAAATTGATACTTATCTCTTGAAGCATGATTGCAACCTCGAATCTAGCCTTCAGAGGAAAAATCATCCACGCGTTCATCCTCCAGTTTCACGGTCTTCTACTTTGTAACCCGAATAATTACGTAATTTGCGAAATTTGTGTGGGCGAATTTCTATGGAAAAAGTGTCGAAACTTGTAAAATCCTTAGCCTCTTTATGGAATAAGATCCCTATTTTATAACTACAGGTTTTAAAATTTCACCCTTTTCCAAAACCTGTTGGGTCTTTATTTTCCACCAAGAAATAATATTCCATTTAATTCTTTATTAGTCGGGCACAACAAGGACACAGAATTTAATTAATGAGGCTTCCTATTATGGAATCAATTCGAAATATCTGAATTAATCCTACCATAATAAATTACGAATTATTCCACTAAAAAATCGTAACTGCACTCCTCAGTTCAATTTCGAAATCTTTCATTAAATCTTATTTAACTCCCCATGTTAAGATTACAGATATCAGTCAATTAAATTAAATTAAATTTATTGACTAATTGAATCCTTTATATTTCCGCTTAACTTATATCATGTAACGGATACAAAATCCACCTGCGTTGTGGTTTTCACATGAGACTTATAAGCATTCATAAAAGGGTATCATCAATCTCAAAGTCGAGACATGGATTCTATCAACTAATTATTATTGCACAAATGTATTTTGCCATTATCCAATTTACAGAATACATAGACCGCAATTGAGTCGTACCTTTTAATAAATCAAAATAATGAACAAATCACATTGATCATAATAATTATATTAAGATTAAGAGTATGAGTACATTTAATGAACTAGAGAATTTGTTTGATATATTCAGTACAAAAACACTTATCTCTACTTGGTCCGTTCAATACATACAAAATGTACTAGCACAAGAAGAAGGAACTATATCGTTCCCCATAATGAAGATACATTATATTAATCTTGTGCTATAATCATACCGATGGCTTTGTCCAATTTCCATCTTAGATTGTGAACATAAATTTTATACTTATAAGAACCGACGATTTAATCTTCCGTATATAAGCTAAATTCTATACACTAAATCATCTACTATATAAGTAAAGGACACATATACTAGTACATGATCTATTTAACTCTTTATTAAACAATGAATAAATAATTGTTCTATAATAAATATTATATCCAAACACATGGTTAATAGTATATATCCCAACAATTGGGGTGGGTGGTGGGTGTGGGTGTGGGGTGGTGGGGTTGGTAGGGCTTGGTTGAGTATTTTTCAAAAAATGTTTTGTACTAACTAACTGAACATGAGGAAATAAGTAAGAAATTTACTTATTTTCCACTATGCAACCGAACATGAGAAAATAAGTATAAATCCATTTATTTTCCAAAACCATATTTTCCGTAGAAAATGTTTTCCTCCGTAGCGAACACACCCTAAGCATAAAAAGAATATATAGAGAATGAGTAATTACGTTGTAAGTATAAAAAGAATATATAGAGAATGAGTAATTACGTTGTACGTATAATGGAAATTCAATCTAAAAGTTCATTTCTTTCGCTTAAGAATATGATATTATCCATCTGGACTGAATCAGGTTGGGCGGATAAAAAAAAAGAAATGGAGGAAGCTAGTATCATGAGTATAAATCTCAATAGCTTTGGTCCATGTAGCTGAATAGCTTTGGTCTATGTAGCTGTTGTTTTCTACATCGTTCTTAACGATGGCGGTTTCAAAAATTTTACTTAGGAGTTTTAAAAAAAAAAATAACAAAAGCTAAATATAAAAAATAATGTTGTTGATAGAAATTGAACCTAGAATGCTAGAGACAATTTTCAACACCCTGGACCACTTGAGCTAACCTTTTACATATGCTCAGGGTGTTCAAAAGTTAATATGTAAACATAAACACAAAAAATCTATCCTGTATATACACTGTAAATTTTTGCCGAGGGTGTTGAACACCCTCACCTCTACTTAAATCCGCCCCTGGTTCTTAACTCTTATATAACATACGGGTTTTCTAAAAAATTTAACTGTTGTCTAGATCATGTGTATATATATATTAAGAAATTCACTAGATATTTATAAATATTTGACTGCAAACTTAATTTATTATATATTAATTTGAAGTCGCTTAGAAATCCATAAATTTCAAATCATGAATCTGCTTCAACAGTCAGAAATTGTCACAAACATAATGAATAGATTTAACTTCTCTATAATGCGATGCATAAAAGAAAATATTGCACTATTAAATCAGCTTAAACATAATTACACGTAAATTGTCCTTAAAAAGTGAAAAAAGTGAAATTAGTAACTTAGAAACAGGGGCGGCTCAATACATATGATGGCCTAAAGCAAAACTTAAATGAGAGGCCTTAACCTTTTTGTTAAAACAAAAAAATTCGTACATAATTTCATTTGAAACCTATTTTCTAACTTTTTGATATGTAAAGTCATTTAAAACTCCTGGAATTTGTGTTAAAGTTTTAATCCGTCTTTTTGAGTTTTGAATAGTCAAATTCATACTTTCTAATGTACATATTTATATTCTACTAAATAATTTAAGAGATAATATAAAGTAAGAAATTCAAATATAAACAAATTTTAGATGTAAAATAATAGAAAGATAGAATAATGGAACCTGATTTAACAGATGATTTGATATTACTTTTTGTTACTTCAATATGCTGGATGCAAGGCTTGAAAATTCGAGAAAAAAAACAAAAAAAAGTTCGACGATTTACTTTGACTATCTTATTTTAATGAAATTATTTCTGAGACTTGAAAAAAGGCCAAGGGAATACAAAATATTTAAGGAGTGATTCCCAAAAAACCAATAGTCAGACATCTCTATAACAATCACTCACTATAACAACCTTTTAGATAACAATCAAGTTTCCTTTAGAACTTTTTTTGCTGCAATATTCTACCTGATCTTTATAACAGTGTTTTATCTATAAAAACAACATCTATTAATATAACTTATTCTTTGTAAAATCACCCCTTTATAACAATCTTACTCAAATGTTAATTGATTTTACTATTTCTCACTTCCGTTGCAAGTCATTCATCTTTTATAATTAAAACAATATCAGTACTTCCTTGTTGTCATAAAGCCACATATAAAAATAGAAACCTTTAAGATAAGTAATAACAAGTATAATATTTTGATTATATATTTTAAATCTTTAATATAGATTTAATATTCCACTTTTGATAAGAACATAACATTAATACTTATTCAATAATAAATAAAAAAATTTGTATTAAAAATGTGCACATTAAAAAAATTTGGGGCCCTACAATTATGGGGCCTAACGCTGCTGCTTTAGCAGCTTCACCATCCAGCCGCCCCTACTTAGAAAATAAGTAGAGATTCTAGGCAGGCACAAGTACATGCACCGACTTTACATTGTTAATAATGTAAGTTAAATAGATAGTAAATGGGAAATATGAATGCCCCTAAGTAGTAGTAGAATTCTATATAAGGCCGTTGAAGCAGAAGCTTTTAAGATCCAGCTTTGTGGTGAAGAAGAAATTGAAAGAATGGCTTCTAAACCTGGCATTCTCTCTGAGTGGCCGTGGGCACGGCTTGGTAACTTAAAGGTATATATACTCTTTCCTTCATTTATGATAAAAAGATATCTCTAGTTAGCTTCATGCAACTATCTATAATAAACGTTTTCAGCAGAGACTGTATTACGTATTACACGGAGTTGGCATTTGTCAATATTCTGCTAATTTTTTTTTTCTTCAAAATAATATGTTGGTATAAAGTACTTGGTGTTGGCACCATTTGCGTGTCACAGCATATACACATTCTTCATGAGCAAAGATCAAAGAGAGAGGGACATGTTCTACATACTCGTACTCCCATTTACTCTCTTCAGAATGGTTCACAACCAGATATGGATATCTGTATCCCGTTATGTTACTGCAAAGGGTACTAATCGAATTGTTGATAGAAGTATTGAATTTGATCAAGTTGACAGAGAAAGCAACTGGTATGTACCTTCATTCTTCACTCCACTCCATGTCGTTTTGGCAAATAAGTACTCGGCACTGTCGCACGTGACATTTTCACCAAACTCGTTTTGGTAAATACGTTTTATAACAGCTTAAAACTCACCAATACTGTAAAAAAGATATTTACACAATTACACTATTAGCATATATAAATTAAATACTAGATTACGTCAAGCTAAAAGTTACTCCGTCTCAATTTATGTGACACTTTTTGCTTTTCGAGAGTCAATTTGACTAAACTTTGAAGCTAAATTGAATTAGATTAACTTAATATTTTAAGAGTAAAATTTATATATTTGAAAAATACATAAAAAGTATTATAACTTGCAACTTTTCTCATATCAGTTTGGTGAAAAAATACATCTTAAAATGTTGGCACAAAAGTTAAATAGTTTTAATCTCGGAAAACTAAAAAAGTGCATAAATTGAACGAGAGGAGTATTTGAAAGTTTTTTTTGGTCATTATACAAACTTTAACTTACAGAATTTGGCATACGTGCCTAAATTACCTTGTACTTTGTTAGGTTCTACAACTGTATCTACAAGCTAAGAGATCTAACAAAACGAAAAAACAATGTAAATTAAACTGTACATGACATGATTGATTTAAGGATGAATAATTGTTTTGTAGGGATGATCAGATCATACTTCTTGGTTTGCTACACTATATCGGATACCTGATGCTGGAACAAGCTCATCACATGCCTATGTGGAGGACTGATGGAATCATAATAACCATCTTGATTCATATTGGTCCTGTGGAGTTCTTCTATTATTGGCTTCACAGAGCTCTGCACCACCATTTTCTCTACTCTCGTTACCATTCCCATCACCACTCCTCCATTGCTACTGAGCCCATCACTTGTAAGTCGTCTTTCAAAAATATTCTCCATCACTTTGATAAATTTGGTGATCACGTTATTAAGAGTTCAATCCTCGAGAAGATGCATAACAGTTCTAGGGTATGTTTAGTTGGTCAAAATGTTTTGAAAAATATATTTTCTAGAAAATAAGTTCTCTGAACACTTAGGAAAATGATTTTACTAATGGAAGTGGGGAAAACAAGTTTCATAAGTGGCATCCGATTGTATTCTCTCCACGACTCCACCCCCTCAACACCACTGCCCCTTCTTCCTCTTGCTCCGTAACGCCCAACCACTACGTCTCAACTCACCCCATAGTATTTGTCTAGATTATATGTATTAATGTCCTTGGGAGATATTTCTGCTTACTTGCAAACATTAGAACATGTGTAAGAAAACTACTTATTTTCCAGGAAAACATTTTTCTAAAAAAACATTTTCCTTCACAATAAACACACTCTTATAAACAAAGAAATGTCTAGTTAAATAAAAGATATGAGAGTGAAGTAGCTTGTAAATTGGCTTTCTCTAGGTTAAAAGAAAAAGAGGGTAAATTTCACAGATGGTCTCTTAACTATAAGTTTTTTTCACAAAAGTCACTTAACTATCGTTTCTAACACAAAAGTCACTTAACTTTGAGTACACCAACACAAAAGTCACTAAACCACTTTCCGGTGTCACTAAACCACTTTATGGTGATAACTCATTTTTTACTCTTTTTTTTTTTTAAAAAAAAAAACTAATAGACAAAAAATTAATTAAAAAGGTTCAATCCGACCCGACCCAAAATCCATATGAAGAAATTAAATAACCTCTCATATTCTTCCATTTTTCCGACCATTTTAACACGTTTGCTTTGAAATAATACTAGGTAATTCTTCTAGCTATCAAAGTCAATTAAAATTATTGTTCTTACTTGTATACCATGACCAAATTAAGCAGGGTATGGCATCATCTTGATTAACAAGATTTTCTATAATGAAACAGTTAGAGGTGGAATTTATTTAGCATGTGAATTTATTTCCTCCGATTTCTGCAGTTACAATCATAATATTTGCTAAAAAGTGCAAATAAATTGCTAAAGAGTAAAATCCTGATATATGGAGAACTTGATATATGAAGAAAATCTTGTTATACAACATCTTGCTTAGTATTTCAACCCTAGTCGGGTTGAACCTTATTAATTAATTTTTTATTTATTAATTCGCCGTTCTAATTTATACGATACTTTTTTCTTTTTAGTTAGTCTTAAAAAATGACACCTTTCTATATTTGTGTAACAATTCAACTTTAAATTTACCCCTTTACACTTAATGAAATAATTTCTAGTCACACTAATTTCTATGATTCGTTTTAGACCACAAATTTCAAAAGTCTTCCTTCATTTCTTAAACTTTGTGCTCAGTCAAACAGCTTCATATAAAATGGGACGGAGGGCATAAAAAAGAGTAATCACCGTAAAGTGGTTTCGTGACACTGGAAAGTGGTTTAGTGAGTTTTATGTTAGTATATTCAAAGTTAAGTGACTTTTCTGGAAAAAAACCGATAGTTAAGTGACCAACCGTGAAATTTACCCAAAAAAAAAAGGACAATCAATTACCAATTTGAGTGGTTTACGAAGTTATTTTATATTATTTTGGCAGCCGTTATTCATCCATTTGCTGAGATCCTAGCATATTTCGCGCTCTTTGCCCTACCAGTTTTCACAACTCTGTTCACTGGGACTGCCTGTATAGCTTCATTTGGTGCTTACACTACATATATTGATTTCATGAACAACATGGGCCATTGCAACTTTGAGCTCATTCCTAGGTGGATGTTCTCTGTGTTCCCCCCTCTCAAGTACTTGATGTATACACCCTCGTGAGTTTTCTTGCCCTGTATTTTAATGAGTTTAAGTTCTTTGCTCAAAATATGTATACGATCATGCCTTTTTTAATTATTATAAGTAAATTCTTAATACATCAGTCTATAATGTCTACATTGTCTACTAGACTTTTATGTAAGCCTGCTAAGAGTTTCTTTCGTGAAACTACTGAAAAATCTCAAACTTAACTTAGTCATTTGGATATAGATTCAAGAACACGTCATGTTCATTGACCCCCAAAATGTAACTCATCATGCATATCGAAAAGGTAGTACAGTAGTCTGATTAAAGTTACAAAAGAGATGCACCTCTTCTACTTATGTATACAGTATAGTCACTGTTACAGGCTCCGCGAGCAGGATAATTTTAACAAATTCGACTTCTGCTTCCAACTTTAGTTACTCAGGGAAATAAATTGGAACACTTGAAATTATGTCTCTTTCAAATGTACTTCTCTCGTATGGTCTATAGATTTTTTTTTTTTTTAAGCCAATTCCATGTATATTTTTGCTAAGCTATTAACAAGGTAGGGGTCAATGCCAAACCCTCCAATGGCAATGATCTATAGATTGGGCAGGTCAGTAATAACGGAAGCTCTGTATTTCTGATTGTTTAATTTTTTTCAGTAATATATTTTCATGTTCATGGAACCTCTTTCGAATGTAATTACTGAAGATCTGTATTTGTGAACAACTTGTTTAATCTTTTGCCACTGAGATTGATGTTTTGATATCACAGGTACCACTCACTACATCACACTCAATTCAGGACAAATTATTCACTTTTCTTGCCAATGTATGACTATATCTATGATACAGTGGACAAGTCATCAGACGCGTTGTATGAAAAGTCACTTGAGAGAGAAGCTGAAGTGCCTGATGTGGTGCACCTTACACATCTAACAACCCTGGAATCCATCTACCATCTTCGACTAGGGCTTGCATCACTGACCTCGAAGCCTCACACCTCTAAGTGGTACTTCTGGTTAATGTGGCCCGTCACACTATGGTCAATAATGATTACATGGATATATTGTCACGCATTTGTTGTCCAGAGAAATTTGTTCAAGAATCTCAAATTACAAACTTGGGTTATTCCAAAATTTCGCGTACATGTAATCAATATCATCTGAGACTATTGTTACATTTTATAGGTCCATTGTTAGAGTGATTATTTGTCCTGGTTCTTGATTTTGTGCAGTACTTTATGCAATGGCAAAGAGAGACTATTAACAATTTGATTGAGGAAGCCATCATCGAAGCAGATCAAAAAGGCATACAAGTATTGAGCCTTGGACTCTTAAATCAGGCAAGTCAAAATATATGTCTAAAAAGCCTAACAATATCCATCCATACTTTTTAAGTTCTATCTATGAGAAATACGCATGGTTTGTTCTTAATTTATAATTTTCTTGCAAGCTTATCGCAAAATGTTTTATAAGGTATCACAACATATTGTTATTTTGGAGAAAGAGATTTAAAAAGAATTCACCCCGCCCAATATCAGTGTTTGTAGGCTAAACCAATTAAAGAGGGTCAGCTCATGCTTATGATTTATGCAAATGTAACTTTCCAGGAAGAGCAGCTGAACAGTAATGGTGAACTTTACATAAGAAAGCATCCTCACCTAAAAGTGAAGGTGGTAGATGGAAGTAGCTTAGCTGTTGCTGTGGTCATAAACTCCATTCCTAAAGGAACTTCCCAAGTTGTCCTTCGAGGCCGTTTGTCCAAAGTTGCTAACTCCATTGCCCGTGCCTTGTGCCAACGAGGAATTCAGGTATATTTGACTATTAATCTCCTCCATCATTATTGGTATTCTTGTTCTCGCATTCATCTAATTTTTATGTATATAGGTCGTCACGTTAGACGAAGAAGAGTACAAGAGACTTAAAGCAACGCTTACTCCTGAGGCTGGAACTAATTTGGTCCTCTCGAAATCTTGTAATGTTTCAAAGGTATAAACCAAAATACATTGAAGCATACTGACCTATATCTTGCCAATTTATAACATTTCCTTGCACCTCCCCACTCCCTCCTCTCCTAACGCAAAGTTCTAATATGTCGAAATTTGAACAATTCTGGAATTCAGCAAGTCCAAATACAGAAAAGAATCTTCCCCCAACATCTCATGTCTCCTGTCTATAGATTAAAAAGAGGTTCTTGATTGAAATTTTATATCACAGACATGGCTAGTAGGGGACGGATTGAGTGAAGATGAGCAATTGAAAGCACCAAAAGGAACATTATTCATTCCTTATTCACAATTCCCACCAAGGAAAGCTCGCAAGGACTGTTTCTACTTCAGCACACCAGCCATGGTTGCTCCAAAGCATCTTGAAAATGTAGATTCTTGTGAGGTTAGGAAAGATCATTTAATTTTCTTAATTTCTCTATACTAACTTGATCATGTTTTGATAATTAAAGAAATTAATGAGTGATTTATTTTTTTAACTCTAGATTTTTTATTTTTTTTTAAATTTCCAGGATAAGTGTCCTGGGGGTGTTGTATATCATTTTATGCAAACACAAAGAAGGGAGGGCTAGACCATACCCCCGATATATAAACTGATTGCAAGGCAATCTAGCAAAAAGGAGAATGTTAAAACTAGTTAGCTATACATTCTCTAATATACATTAGACCTATACACTTTAGCTCACAAAAAAATTAGCTTTGTCATATATCTTATCCTCATGCTAGGCATTTGACTCTTGTCTAAGTAGTAAGCGCCCAAAGGCCCTCTTGGCATCATGTTGAAGGTTATGACTCAATGATGGATTCTCCTTAGATGATGCAAATTTAGCGTAAAATCGGCAGCTTGGTTACCCTCTCCGTAGCAATGTTTGAAAGTAATCTCCATTTGATCCTATATCCATAGTTTCCTCAATGATATCCTTTATAGTAAGATTGTTAGAGTCCGTTTGTTAACATTTCCCACAATCATCAATGAATCGGACTCTATATAGCTTTGTCCGTATCCATTGTTTTTGATCCATTGAGCAAAGACATATCTCGATTGCCATAGCTTCTATCATGTTATGACTAGTACCTTGAGCTCGGGATTGCAAAGGCAAAAATCATGCTTCCATCCTAAATCTCTAGCTATTCCCCGATTCCACTCTTTGTGCCATGATTGTTGTAGCTCCCATCGTTGTTAACTTTTATTTTCTGATTGGTGGCATGCTCATGTTACTTGTGTAATATTAGCTCTTGGTTTAAGCTTCTCCACTACTTCACTTTGATTGATGCCAAGGCAACTCCATTTGAACTTTGGGAATGCTTTGTCCATTCCGCTTTGAGATGGGCCAAATCACTTCTTGTTGCATTCTCCTAATGTAGAATTTTTTACGATCTCCATATTTGCAAGAGCATCTGTTTGTCCACATTACCCAACATATGATAAGCGGGATAACATGAATTATCATCTTGTGCATTTCATTTTTGCTCCGGGTTTGCCACCATTCATGTAGAAAAGCTCTAACGGGTTGGACTTGATAAGCGATTCCAAGAGGTTGTCCAAAATATTTCCACGTAAATAGAGCGGGCTCACTTTCGATGAAAAAATGTTGGATAGTCTCTGGTTGAGCATTTGAACAAGCATAAGCGATCCGGCATGTCCACCAACTTGCACAAACGAGTTGTTAGTGAATGGTAGCTTGCTTTTAATCAATCTCCGTAAGAAATGAAAATTTAAAAGGGATGCTTTTGTGCCGGCCACCGGTGATTAACGGGGTCCATCCTATGAGTTCTTATCCTATTCCGGGCTTTGTTGGAAAAAACTCCATGCAGCAAGCTTCCACATTAAGTAGTCTTTTTTGTGTTGTGATCCAATCTTGATACGCAATGTGATGTAGTGACCAAACAGAACTATGTCTCCCAAGCTTTGCAAGTCCCATTCATTATCAATAATGAAGTTTCTTACTCTTGTTCTACTAGAGTATACATAATCACGGCGTAAGTAGCAATAGCTCCATAGCCGGTCCGGTTGTCCCACCAAAAGTTGATATGACCATTTTGAATTTTCCGGATCATGTGGCTCAAAGATCACTTCTAATTTTAGTCGAGTTTTCCAAATGTGAGAATTCCCGGACACCTGGACTTTAGCTACGGGATGTGCTCTTATGCGGTACTTAGCCTTTGTGAATCTAGCCACAAAGAGTCTTTACACCTAAATCTCCACCATTTCTTGATATCCAGAGATTTACAAATGTCATTACATATTTCGATGCCCACTCCACCTTCTGTTTTAGGAAAACACAAGTTCTCCCAAGAACTCCAGTGGTATCTTCTTTTATCATTGCTTGACCCCCAAAAGAATCTAGCAAAATGCTTCTCCATTAAGGAAATGGTGCCTTTGGGGGGACTAAGGGCAGTTAAGGTATAGATAGGTAAAGATTGGAGCACACTCTTGATCAACACCTTGTTTTTCCCCATGAGACAAGATAATCTTGTTTTGCCATCCATTCGTTTCTTTAATGACTTTGGATAGCATTTTTCAAAGTATTCCACCTTTTTCCTTCCAATATAGATGGGGCACCCAAGTATTCAAATGGGAAGCTTTGTCAAGAAAACCGATTGCTTCTCTAATCTTATTAATTCTACTTGGACCAGTGCCTGGAGCTGTTAGGAAAAAAAAACACTTGGCTTTGTTCATTTTCTGCCCCGAGCATCTATTGTACCACCGAATTTGCTTCATAATCATCTTGATGGCCTTGGTGTTTCCACTCGTAAAAATGACAATATCATCTGCATAAGACAAATGGTTAATGACAGGACCTGTATCTAACATAGCAAAAGTGCAAGAAATGTTCACTATGAATCAAACTGTTAAGAAGCCTAGCTAAAACTTCTGCACCAATGATAAATAGAGATGGAGAAAGAGGATCTCCCTGTTTCAGGCCTTGAGATGATGTGAAAAATCCATGTCTTTTGTGTTATAGCCCGTACTTTGTACGTTTGGATATTTCGAAGTCGTCGTGGAAAGTTAAGGGCTTAAACGATTTTCAAAAATCATTTTAATGTGTAAGTCGTTATAAAATTATTTATGACTATTATTAGTAGGGAGATATTGTGGGAGGTCAAGGGCAAAAAGAGAAATTTGCAAAATGGGTTACGAAAATAATGCGGAAGGCTAGGGGCAAAATGGTAATATTGAGAAAAGTCGAGGGGTAAAAATGGGAATGTCACAAGAGGGTTCATGAAAGTTCCAAAACAAGGGGCCATATTGGCCATGTGACAAAAATAAAGAAAAAGATGACCAAGAAGTCATCCTTAAAAAGGAAAAGAAAATTCTAGAAAAAAAAAAGAAGAAAGAAAAATCTAGAGAGGGGCATGTGCCCCTCACATGACTAAGAGAATTATATATATGTGGGAGTCATCATCATTTATTCAAGAAAAAGGAAGAACAAAAAAAAAAAAAAAAAGAAGGGAGGAGAAAGAATGGCCTATTCGGCCAAGAAAGGGAGAAGGCACCCCTATGAAATCTTGTCCCAAAAATTTGGTTCTTCATGTATTTCTGCCAATTCAAGGATGCTTTTCAACTTGGTATAGTTGTTTCGGAAGATGGGTCGTTCGTTTCATCATTTCCGCACTTTGGCTAAGTTAAGGGATTGAGAAGAAAAGGTAAGAAGTCAATCTTCTTTTATGTAATATGGATGCTTGTGAATGTTGTAGAGTGGAGGAATGAATAAAAATCATGAATTTGATAGGTATGGTGTTATGGCCGAATGGAGTAGTGTAATGTAGAAGTGATGAATTAATTTTATTTTAGTAGTTTGATTGTTGTGTTGTGAATTCCTTGATGAAAAATGCATGGAAATCATAAATTTAGTGTGTTAGGTGCATGGTGGCCGTGTGTAGATGTGTATGGCCGAATGTGTATGCATGTGTGCGTAGAAGAATGAGTCGATTTTATTTGTGATGTTAATTGTGTTGTGGTGGCCTTGCGGTGTAAATGGAAGAATGCTAGCCAAAATTTGCATGAGGATTTGTTGTTGAGTTGTTGTAGGAAGATTAGTGAATTTATGGTAGATTTATGTAATTATGAAAATGAGTTGTTAAGGTGCCAATTATGATGATTGTTTGTGTTGTTGGGTTGTTGTTGTTGATATATTAATGAGCTAAGTCTCGGGGATGCTATATGTATAGGGGAAATCTTTGAAATTTCG
Source organism: Lycium ferocissimum (assembly GCF_029784015.1). Lineage (NCBI taxonomy): Eukaryota > Viridiplantae > Streptophyta > Magnoliopsida > Solanales > Solanaceae > Lycium > Lycium ferocissimum. The sequence goes on along the minus strand of NC_081348.1, from coordinate 28,844,655 downwards.
GTAGACAAACATGAGGTTAAGTTGAACTCTTGAAAGCTACAACTCACAATTGGTAAACATGACCATTTGTAGATTTTGGAGAAAACGGGATTCGAATTTGGAGAAGCTTAAGAAGCGGAAAAGGTATGTAAGGCTTACCCTTTCTTTCTCTTGGCATGTCCTAGATATACTAGGCTTGAATTTGGACCTTGGGGACAACTCCTACTCTTCGGAATCCACGTCCGAAATTGCCCTTTTTCTTTTAGTAGAATTGAATCAATTATGTTGCTAATGGTTGGAAAAAGTTTTCTAAACATCTAGAACTTGAACAAATGGGACCCGACTACCTTAAAACTATCACGAATGATATTATGAAGTGTAAAATACGTAAATTAGTACGCCACCTCATTTGACCCGAGGTGGGCCCACAATCCACGAGACCTATGTATATTGTTCTATTTGCCTTATTTTACGTACGATAATTAATGGAAACCTTTGGCTAATGTTCCGAGTTTGTTATAAGTACTTGGTAACTCGGATGTGAGTATTCCGGTTTGCTATCCTGGCATAAGCGCTTGATGCACGAATGATCGATTTGAATATTTTGATATAAGCATTCGATATAAATTATTCGATATAGATATTCGATATAAGTATTACTCGTATAAGCCTTCCGATATGAGAATTTCGACATAATCAATACGTTACGAACATTTGGTACAAGTATTTTGACACGAGTATTCCGATATAAGTATTCCGCTATAAGTATTCTGCTATAAGCATTCGGACGTGAGTCTTCTGATCTGAGTATTTTGATATGAGCATCCTCTCGTAAGCCTTAATGTTCTTCGTATCGATTTCGGATCGCTTGAAAAGTCCGAAGAGGTTTCTGTATTTCAAACGTTTATAACTTTCTGATACCAGCTCGGAAGAACCCGAAACTCGTTTCTGAGCCTTCGAATGTTGGTAAGTGTACGTATTCATCGAGTCTGGATTTATGTGCATATGGTTTCTCACGACTCGCTCGTGCGTGGCTCAATGTATCTTTCACCGAGTCCCGGGCCAGGCATGTTTGTTCTCGTGCGTACTCTACGGTATGATTACGATTCACTGAGTCCGGGCCGTGACATGTTCTCGTGCGCATTCCACTGCATTATTCACCGAGTCCCTCGTACTTGCGGGCCGGGACACGTTATCTATATGTATTTACGATTTGATGGTACGGGGATGGCGGCCAGGATGGCACATGATGATTATTCACCGAGACCCGCAGTAGAGGGTCGGGACACGTTATGTATATTTGGTACATGATTCTTGTCATACCAAATAGAAACAAACAAAAAGGGAAATCATGCTGAGGTATCGAGACTAAACAAAATCATGTGTACGGTCGCACACAGAATCAAAACAAGAGGGTAAATACCCAAAAAAGAAAAAGGAACTGCACCAAATGGGAAACTAACTAACCCAAATTGTGCCCAGTAGACTTAACAATAGGAAACCAGCCATTCTAACGTATACACAGATATTTGGACTACATGCACAACTCATATAAAAGAAACAGTACTTGGACTAATACAGGACCATTAATACACCTTAAGATCTGAGCAACGTGACAAGAGAAAAAGAAGACAGCACTGACTTTAAACACCAAAATCACCTTAAACGAAACCCATCAGATTGGCAACCGATTCAAACAAAGTCCTTAACTAGCATGACTATGTCAAATTAGAAATCAGACACCATCATCATAATCATCCCCACGTGAACTCATACGAACATCTTAAACAACTAACAAACTGAAAACTAAAATTAAGACATAGGCAAATAGATTCTGCTAACTTCTAAAACTGCAAAACCCGAACTAAATTAAGACACGAACATACAAGCATCATTAAACCACCAACTGAAATTAAACTAATTCATCCATTTGAACAAAAATGAAGATATTCAGAGAAGAAAAAAAAAATTATACTAAAGTTGAGCTACAAAATCAGTAACCTAACTTACGACATAAAAAATAAATTAAACTAAACTAATTACATAATCCTACATTGAACTGAAAATAAGAGGAATGAGAAAGCCACCGAATCTTTCGTTGGTGCGTTGAACGAGGGTCGCTTCTGGGTTCTCGAATCTAAACTCGAT